>NC_084794.1:31382500-31577500 GCF_963169125.1 Humulus lupulus | reverse complement strand
AAATAAAATATATCCCTTCCTTTTGATTGGTTTTTCACCTTAGCCTGTCAATAACACTTAGATGCACGTTTATAACCAAATGACTCGATTAGTGAGTTAAGCAGGATTCAAAGCTCACAGTAACGGTCTTGGATTAACCAGGGCATTACACTGGTAAATTTTGAGGTAAGAAATGGGGAACAAGTCACGTACCTAGGCGAAGTAGCTGGCCCAAGGACGCCATTCATCACAACGCTCAAAGCGCAAAAGATGATGTCGAAAGGGTGTCAAGCCTTCTTGGCTCACGTGGTGGACTCAAGCAATAAAGCTCCAGTGCAAGTTCAAGATATACGCATGGTATGTGAGTTTCCCGGAGTTTTTCCTAAAGACCTACCTGGACTACCACCAGACCGAGAAATCGAGTTCATGATCGATGTAATTCCCGAAATGGAACCTATATCCAAAGCTCCGCATCGAATGGCGCCAACAGAATTGAAGTAATTGCAGACTCAACTTCAGGAGTTGTTAGATATGGGGTTCATCCATCCGAGGTACTCTCCATGGGGTGCACCTGTCCTTTTCGTTAAAAAGAATGACGGTAGCATGAGCATACGCATTAATTACCAAGAACTCAATAAAGTCACCATCAAGAACAAATACCCATTGTCGAGGATTGATGATATATTCGACTAGTTAAAAGGAGCAACATTGTTCTGGAAGATTGATTTGCGTTCGGGATATCACTAATTGAAGGTCCGAAAGGAAGACACACCGAAGACCACATTCAGGACACGATATGGGTATTATGAGTTCTTGGTAATGTAATTTGGACTTACTAATGCCCTTGATGTGTTCATGGATCTTATGAATTGGTTTTCAAGGATCTGCTAGACAAGTTTGTGGTGGTTTTCATAGACGACATCCTCATTTACTAAAAAACAGAGGCTGAGCATGAAGAACATCTTTAGATTACCTTGCAACGACTGAAGGAACACAAGTTGTACGCAAAGTTCAAGAAATGTGAATTTTGGCTAACCGAGGTTGCATTTCTAGGTCACATAGTGTCCAAGGATTGAATTTATGTGGACCCATCCAAGGTTGACGCCGTGAAGGATTGGCCGAAACTGAGAAATGATACCGAGGTGAGAAGTTTTCTGTGATTGGCTGGCTATTATCAACGCTTTGTGGAAGGATTTTCCAAGGTAGCCACTCCACTCACATAATTAATCAAGAAACAATAGAAGTTCCAATGGACAAAAGAATGCGAGAAGAGTTTCCAGACGTTGAAGGACGAGTTGTGCACCGCACCGGTCCTATGCATACCCACCAATGAATAAAATTTTGTGGTGTATTGCGATGCCTCAAAGCAAGGCCTTGGTTGTGTATTAATGCAAAACAATCAAGTAGTAGCCTACGCTTCGCACTAAAGATTTGGAGACACTATTTATATATAGTGAAAAGTGCGAGATTTACACGGACCATAAAACTCTAAAATACTTCTTCATTCAGAGGGAGTTAAATATGCGGCAACGACGATGGCTGGAACTTGTGAAAGATTATGACTGCGAGATCATGTATCATCCCGGAAAGGCTAATGTTGTAGCTGACGCACTCAGTAGGGGGGTCACGGGAGTTTAGCACTGTTGCATGATATATAAATACCTTTTCAACAAGAGATAGTCAATGCCATAATTGAGATGATTTAGGGTAGTCTAGCCAACCTCACCATCCAGTCTAGTCTGTTAAACGAAATCAGAGTGAAGCAACCAGAAGACGAGGTGTTGCAATAGCAAGCAGTGGCTAAAGATTTCTCTACATTCGCCCAAGGGTTGATATGCTACAAGGGACGGGTGTGGGTACCTAGTGATGGAGGAATTAAGAAAACAATACTAGAAGAAGCACACACCACCCAATACTCGCTACATCCAGGGTCAACTAAGATGTATACCAACCTTAAAGCTTCATACTAGTGGCCAGGAATGAAGAGAGATGTAGTCGAGTTCATAGCAAAATGCCTCACTTGTCAACAAGTGAAGGCAGAACATCAACACCTTGTCGAATTTCGTAACCGTTGGAGATTCTAGAATGGAAATGGGAGAGTATTGCTATGGATTTTGTGACGGTATTACCTTAGAACACAAACCAATATGATTCTATATGGGTTATGATTGATAGGCTCATGAAGTCCGCTCACTTTTTGCCATTCCAAACCAACTACAGCGTTGAGCAGTACACAAGCCTTTAAATTAAGGGAATTGTGAGGTTTCACGGGGTGCCTAAGTCCATTGTATCAAATCGGGGGTTAGTCTTCAATTCGAGATTTTGGGATGGAATGCAAAGAGTGATGGGAACAAAGTTAAAGCTTAGTACAACACTCCACCCACAAATTGATGGGCAATCAGAACGCATTATTCAGATTTTTGAGGATATGCTGAGAGCGTGTGCTCTAGACTTTATGGGATCTTGGAGCAAATACCTGCCTTTGATCGAGTTCTTGTATAACAACAGCTACCAGTCAACAATCGAGATGGCACCATACAAGATGTTGTATGGTATAAGGTATCGATCGTCGTTGTACTGGGACGAGGTTGGAGAAACAAAGTTAGTTAGACCTGACACAGTCAGACAAGCAAAAGAAGTAGTGGACGTCGTTCGAAAACGGATGCTAGCCGTTCAAAGCTGCCAAAAAGTTTAGGCGAACTGCAAGAGACGAGATGTAGAATTCACGTTTAGTGACCTGTTATTCTTAAGGGTGTCACCCATGAAAGGCCTTAAGCACTTTGGCAAGAAAGGAAAACTTAGTCCCCGTTATGTTGGTCCATTTGAGATTTTGGACAAGGAGGGACGTTTGGCTTATAGACTTGCTTTGGCGCCAGCACTGCCAGGCACTCACAATGTCTTTCACATTTCAATGCTTCGCAAGTATGTGTCAGATCCGTCTCATGTACTGAGCTTCGATGACCTAGAACTTCAGCAGGACTTGAGTTACGAAGAGCGACCGATATGCATTATTGCAAAAGGAGTTAGAAAGCTTCGGTCTAAAAAATTTCCCTTGGTTAAAGTTTTGTGGAGTAACAACTCAGAGAATGAAGCAATGTGGGAACTGGAGGATGGCATTAGGGTGCAATATCCGAAACTCTTTGGTAAGACTTAATTTCGAGGATGAAATTCTTATAAGAGGGAAAGGATTGTAATGCCCAAAGTTTTTTTTTACGTGAGATATTTATAAAGTTATTATTTATTTATATATGTATGTATATAACCACTTTTTCTGTATACCTTTATTTCTATTATATAAATATATTAAATGTTTGTTTTAGAAACTGTTATGTACATACATAATAATATATATATATTAAATTTTGAAATTTAAATGTTAGTTTTTTTTGAAAAGTTCAATCACTATTCTACATACAATTATATATAATTTTTAAAGTAAATGTGATGCTTTTGTTGCGAAAATTAAATGCTACGCAAGTATACGTAATCTCTTTTGTAGTTTATTTCGGTACGACCGATATCGTTCCCACGAAGACTGATTATCAAGTACCAATAGCCTATTTTATTTTCTATTTGGTAATTGAAATTGGAATTTAAAAAAAATAAAAATAATAAATAACAAAATTAAATGAAGAACAACAAAAAACAATAATTTTTCAATAAACTTGATTCAAATATATAAATGAGAAATTATGGATGATAATCTCCTCTACTATCCACTTTATTATTCATTAATGCAATCACAAAGATAATTCTTCTCACTAAGATGAAATACATGCAAAAGTGTTCAATATTCGAGTTAAGAAATATAAAACTGGACCTAATGCAAATTCTCTATATTTCTATGAGAAATTTAAACAATAAGAAGCAATGAACTCAGTCCTAAATCACATAGACCAATTTGATACTCTCATTCTAAATTGAAATCTATGTCTATTCAATTTTAGTATATCCAAATCTCACTTCTCAGTTTTTTTATTCAAATTCATAAATAGCATGTAAAAGGTGCGCAATCAATCACATACACAATAAACACAAATTGAATAGATCATAGATGAGGAAGAAATAGAAAATTTGCATTAATTCATGATAAAGCTTCAAGAAATTCAATTAAAAACCCTAAATAGAATTTAGTTCATGTTCATCATTAAGATATCCATAAACATGAAATTAGCATAAACTAAAAGTAAAAAGAGAAGAAAAAAAAACTCTAAATGATATATCCAATCTTCATCCTAAGCACTCCCAAGCCTCTTCTCCCAGTCTAGATTTGCAAAAAGTGCCTCATTTTCTCTCTAAAATAGTGATTTAAACCTGATTAGCATTTCTCTTAAACATGAAATGACCAAAACACCCTTCATTAAAAATCTGCGTTTTTCACATTTCTAGACATATCCTGCGGTCCCAGGAATGCCCTAGAAATGCCAAAACTTTTTTGGAATTGCAGTCGCAAGACACCCTTCCTAGGGTCGCAGAAAGTGCTCCGAAACATTGTTTTCCACCAATTTTTGTCATTTTGTCAGTTTTTCCACCATGTTTCCACACCTAAGTCACCTAAACCCTTCGACACCTGAAAACATACAAAAACAAGCATAAAATAGAACAAAACAAAACAAAACACCTAATACTTTACCTAAAAAACACATAGATAAACGAGTCTAAAACTTGTTTATCAACTTTACGCGAGGAATTTTTACTCTTTTATTATAATAATATATATATATGCGTTGTTATTAATCTGTTGAGTATGTATGACTATTAACATGTGGGAAAAAAATTATATTAATTTATTATTATTATTTTAAAATTTGATTTCTAGCCAATTATACGATAGGAGAGGAGAAGAGTCAGGAAATTTTCAGGGAGTGTTAGCTATAGCTTTAGGCTATAAATGGAATCTTAAGTGAAGTCATTTTATCACGTTATTCTGAATATTCTTTAAGTCTTATGTTGGTATTACTACTTTGAGTGGGAGAGTGTAAAACACTTTTGGGAAGTAAGATTAAAGCTTTACCTTTAAGCTTTCAGTGAACCGTTGTGCTAGTAAATATTTGAAGAATTTAGGAGCGTTATAGGCTCACTTGTGCATTGTTTAGAGGTACACTTTAGTGCTCTAAATCTTGGTTTTGGTATTCTATTTAGTATTATTTTCTAACTCTTTCTTCTCGTTACTAGGCTTGTTCGGGAAATCTCTATTTTTTTGTCACAAGTTTTCAGTAAGGAAATTAGGCTAGTCTATTGTGTGATTGTGTTGTGAAATTGTATGTTGTGGTTATCCTAACATTTCAAGGTCTGGAGAAAGTTATTAGAGGTTGTGTTGAGATTGGTTAAATATAATGGTTAAGATGTTTACACGTTGAGGTGCAAAACACTTAACGGTTATCACTTAAAGAGAAGTGAAAACATGAGATTATGTAGAAGGTATCTAAAATTAACTTTTATGGGTCTAAAGTGATACAATGAGGTATCTAAACATTATCAAAAAGTTTGGTAAAATTTGGAGCAATTTTAGGACCATTGAAGAGGTCCAAAGTTAGAGAGGGTGGCGATGTACAGCTCCCTAAGTGGTGTAGCATCACCAAAATGCGAAGGGCTTCAAAAGCCCTAGCAGGCGATGCATCGCCTGCTATTAGGTGACGTATCGCCTGGCGTGCATGCAGGCGATACATCGCCTGTGTGGTCTTTTAGGGTCGTACAGTTTACGTAAAATACTCAAAATGATGTGTTTTAAATGCTCTAATCCTATTGGTTAGACTAATGATGATGCCTACGCTATATATGGGTTATTAGAGTTGAAATTTTTTGATCACACTTTCCAACTCTCTCTCTAAAACTCATTATCTCTCTAGCTTTCTAAGACCAAAGTTTTCTCCAAGAAACTCATCAAGCTTGCTTGACTTGCATGAGTTTCAAGGCTTGTTCAATCCCAAATCTCATTCTACTTAGTTGAAGCTTCACTTGGAATAGAGATTTTGGACAGCAATATTCTTATTGTGAATAAGCCTTAGAAGTTCTCCAAGTTTGAAGATTCAAGTTGCTCAATACAAATGTTGTATCTCTCTAACCTTAATCTTGTATTTTGTCATTCTATTATGTTTTTCATTGTTGGTATAAATGATTAAATGTATCTAAGTTTATCTTATCATCATTTAATCATTTAGTTTCTTATATTCAAGATTAACATTCATATCATGAACATGTTTCTTTGATTATCAAGAATTTCATTCATACTTTAAATTTGAATCTTGATCAACATCTAGGGTTTGGAATATTGCATTATTATCATTATTCATTGTTGATTTGCAATGAGTAAAGCCATATATTCCCAACAATCAAAATCTCTATTTCTAATTACTTTCAATTTTGTATTTTGTATTATTAGCAATGAGGAAAATTGGTTCATCTTCTACAACATTCAAATCCTTGTTTCAAGATTTGGCTTGTGTTGGACACATAACCATGAAAGATCAAAGAAAGTTCTATATGGAAATGCTCTACATGAACGTGGATATGGATTCAAAGTCTTCATCAACAAAGGATGAGACAACTCAATGGGATTACATGCTTAAGGAGATTGGTATCATCAAGTTCCTTATTTCTAAATGTGTAGATTTCAAGAATTTAAATGAATTGTATTTGCTGCCATATTTTTGTGAGTTTGAGATCATTGCTTATATTAAGAGTAAAATGGTGAATGTTAATAAACAATTCAAGGGTTATTGTTCTACTTGTTCTGGTTGTAAAGTTATTGATCATCATGTGAGATATGGTAACTGTAAAATTAACCATAATGAGATTGGGGTCAATACAATTGATTATGAGATCTTTGTGAACTTAATTGAATTTAATGCTTTTGATGAGGAATGTATGATAATCCTAAAGAGAATTTACATGGTTCATGCATGTAGTTGATAGACTAATGCAACCTTAAAATAAGGTGAACATGTCAATGGAATTGATGACGAGATCATTGCAAAAGAAAGTGAAAATACTAAGGTCAATGTATTTGATGTTGAGATCCTTGCAAACCTAAGTAAAGATACCAAGGCCAATGCCTTTGATGTTGAGATCATTGCAACCTTGAGTGAAGTTAATGCAACCCAAGGAAATATGCAAGGATGGTGGTATGATACTTGTGCCACCATTTATGCAATATGATAAAATTCTTTTCAAAACCTTTGAAAGTGTAAAGGTGGGACTTGAAGTACAAATGGGAAATGAAAAGACATCCAAGGTACTTGGAAGGGGCTGCATTGATGTGTTCTTCACTAATGGAAAGAAAGTAACCCTAATTAATATTTTCTATGTTCTCGATATGACTAAAAACATTATGAGTTGAAGTCTATTGAGAAAATCTGGTATCAAAATGGAGTTTGAATTCGGTAAACTCACTTTGACTAAATTGGGCACTTTTGTGGGAAAGGGTTATACATGTGATGGAATGATCAAAATCTGTGCTCTTTATAGTGACAATAATGATATGGAATCTAAATTTTGCAATGTGATTAATACTAATTCTATTACTTTGTGGCATAATAGACTTGCTCATATAAGTTATAGCACAATTAAAAGACTTGTTAAATGTTGATTGATTAATTGTGATGTGAATGAGCATGATAAATGTGAATTATGTGTTGAATCTAAAATGGTAAAGCAAACTTTTTCCAAGTGTTGATAGATTTAATACATAGTGATTTATATGAATTGAATGACATGTTGAATAGAGGAGGAAATAGACACTTCATAACTTTTAGAGATGATTGCTCTAGGTATACTTATGTGTATTTACTTAAGAGTAAGGATGAGGTATTTAATTCATTTAAAATCTATAAAGCTAAAGTAGAAAATCAATTGGAAACGAAAATAAAGACTCTTAAAAGTGATAGAGGTGGTGAATACTTTTCAAATGATTTCAATGTGTTTTGTGAACAACATGACACTATACATGAATGCACTGCACCATACACTCCATAAAAAAAAATGGAATAGCCAAAAGAAAGAATATGACCTATCTTGAAATGACTAACTCTATGCTTTTACATGCTAAACTGTGTTATAATTTGTGGGGTGAAGCTTTGCATGTTGTGTGTCATATATTGAATCAAATTCCTATGAAAAAGAACAATGTGTCTCCATATGAGTTATGGAAAAGAAAGAACCCTAACTTAGGCTATCTTAAAGTGTGGGGGTACCTTGCTTATTGCAAGATCACGGAGCCTAAAAGGATCAAGTTTGGTCCAAGAACTGTAAAGTGTGCCTTTGTTGGCTATGCCTCAAATAGTATGGCCTATAGGCTATTAGACTTTGGAGTCTAATGTGATAATTGAATAAAGAGAAGTGGAGTTCTTTGAGAATATATTATATTGTGATAGCAATTCTCAAGAACCCACAAGTGTTGGAGAATCTCTTAAATTGAATGATCCAAAGGTTGATGAGCAACCTATATTTCCTCAGAAAAGCCAATGGCTTAAAGAACTGGGATCAAATGAGACATGTTCTCAAGTGGAGACACTCTACCTAGTAGAGGAAAACCTTGAAGAAGTGTGCCAGTCAAAATCCTATGATTCGCATGGGGAAAGACCGGGTAAAAGTTGTGCAATCCCACTTCGCCTGGGGAAAGTCAAGTGTGATGATTCTAAGACTGTGTAAGTATGAGACTACACAGCTGAAGAAGGCTTGAATGGATTGATGAGTACTACTTATTCCAATATGAAGCATCTTCTTTTAGGTAGCCCATCACTTGAGAACTCCAAAGTTAAGCGTGCTTGAATTGGAGTAGTCTCATGATGGGTGACCTCCTGGGTAGTTTTCTCAGGAAGCGTGCAAGTGAGGAAACTTATACAGAAGCTTTATTTATTTTCATGTAGATCTAATATTAATCAAATTAATATGAGATAACCTAGAACATATTTCTAAAATTGAATTCAAAGAGAAAGAAAGACAAGAATACTTACAGTATACGCAGCGGAATGAAAGAGTCCTTCCTTCAGTTTCTCTAACTCTTGTATCCTCTTTGACACATAGTATTATCAAGAAACTGAACCGATCTTCTATTTTCTTCACAGTCTTCCAATGTATCCTTAGAATCACCTAGACTAGTGTGGGAAAAGCTCAACACATGAGATAGATATAGAGAGAAGAAGAGAAAATAACAAAGAGGCTTAGAAAAGGACTTGTGTTTAGAGAGAATCTAAAACTATGAGAAAATTTGACTTGTGACTTATCAAACTTATGTTTTCACTTCTCTCTAAGCACTCATTTTATAGACTCAATTAGGCCATTTAATTTAATTAAAAAATCAATAAAATAATATCCAATTTAAAGCCCTAGGTCGAAATTATCATGGGCTTTAGGCCTGTGAAATTTCCCATTTTATTATAAGCCCATTGGACTTAAAAACAAGACAAGTATTATTTTCTATTGATTTAATTAATTAAATATTTATTAAAATGCTTTATCAAATTAATTATTTATAATTTAAACCTTGATTTAAACTTATTTCTTAATTTAGATACCAATTTATCTTAATTAATAAATCTGCCATAATTTCTCTTTTCTACTCAAAATTACCTAACTCTGTGAAACTATCCAAATTTGACCTGGTCAACTTTCATAATTATAATTGATAATTAAAACAATTAATTGAGACTATCTAGATAATTTTATCCAAGGTACAATGGGGACCATGGGCCTATAAAATCAAGCTCCAATAAGTTATCATAAATCTAACAAATAAATTTACTAACTTATTAATTCCTCGTGACTCCACTATAGACTCGGAATTGCACTCTTGAATTCAAAGAACGCTCTATAACAAATATAGATATGCTATTAATTATCCATTGTTACAACCATAATTGTCACTCAATCCTCTTTAGATGGTCTACAATGAGATAGGACTAAAATATCGTTTTACCCCTCATTGTATTTTATCCTTAAAACACTTAGTTCCTTGTAATGATATTTCAGTAAACTAATTTAATTACTGAAATGAGATCTCTATCATTTAACACATTGAACCAAACTAAAAGGAAACCATCATTTCGCTTCTTCATAAGAAGCTATAGATGTCCATATCTATGATTAACACTCCCACTCAATTATACTACCGAGTTCCCAAGATGTAAGTATGGGCTAGTCCGTAGGGTAAGCTGGTAACGAACAAGTCAAAGAACTCAAATAATACAATCAGTTAGAATACTAACCACTCAGAATTGAGATTGAATTGACCTATGGTCAACTATATGATATGACTAGAATAGATAATAACGATATGTTTACTTATCTTATCAACTGTCAATATCGGTCCTGCCCGATGTAAAAAATACATCCGATCTTATCTACTTTGCTAATGTTCTGGAAAGAACATAACACTGTAATGTGTAAGTAGATCATATCGTAGATTGACAAGTCAGTGTAAATCTGGTGCACTCACTAATCTTAGGACTAACTTATTTTGAACATATAATCATATTTATATTCCATTGTGATTACGTCACTATAAAGAAGATTAGCTATATGCTCGGGATTTAATAGAAGTTTATATTAAACAAATAATCATGAAAATAAAAAATGTGAGCAAAGTGATTAACCAAGTAAAAAAATGATTTCTATTCTTTTATTAATAATAAAATGAGATTACAAAGAATTTGGGTTTTAATTAGGGCATAAAACCCCAACAAAATCCCACTTGCACTAATTAAAACTAATGCCTTAATTCTAATAATTCCATTTCCTTGATATGCTTATCAAATGTAGCTTCTGGTAGTGTCTTTGTAAACGGATCCGCAAGATTGTCTTCAGTTGCATTCTTCATAACCTTCACATCTCCCCTGGCCACATATTCTTGAATAATGTGATACTTCCTTTCTATATGCTTACTCCTCTTGTGACTTCGAGGTTCATTCGAGTTGGCTATCGCTCCTGTATTGTCACAAAACAACACGAGCGCTTTATCCATTTCTGGAATAACACCTAGATTTGAATATGACTTCTTTACCCAGACTATTTCCTTAGCTACTTCTGGAGCGACTATGTACTCAGCCTCCATGGTGGAATCTGAGATTGCAGACTGCTTTACGCTTCTCCAAATCATAGCTCCACCCCCGAGAGTAAACACCATTCCAGAAGTAGACTTCCTGTCATCGACATCAGTCTGAAAATCTGAATCAGTGTAGCCTACAGGGTTCAGAACACCACCCTTGTAGACTAACATATAATCCCTATTCCGTCTCAAATACTTCAGGATATGCTTAACTGCTATCCAATGTTCCGGTCCAGGGTTTGACTGATACCTGCTCATTACTCCCATTGCATATCAGATATCTGGTCTAGTACACAACATGTCATACATCAAACTTCCAACTGCAGATGCATAAGGAACTTTTCTCATTGCATCTTCTTCTTCAGGAGTCTGGGGAGACTGCTTCTTTGAAAGAAGAATTCCATAGCGGGATGGTAAACACCCTTTCTTGGAATTTGTCAAGAAACGTTTAAGCACTTTATCTATGTAAGCTGCTTGAGATAGAGCTAATAGTCTGTTCTTTCTATCCCTGATGATCTGGATACCTAGAACATAACTTGCTTCACCTAAATCCTTCATCTGGAATTGAGTGCTCAGCCAACTCTTCACATATGATAATTTCTTAAGATTATTTCCAATGAGTAAGATATCATCTACATAAAGAACCAGGAATACCACTATTTTATTTTCCTTCAGTTGGTAAACACAAGGCTCATCAATATTTTGTTCAAAGCCATAGGTTTTGATTATTTCATCAAACCTAAGATTCCAGGAACGAGAAGCTGTTAGGAGTGTGTCCTAAAAGCATGTAAAGACATTTGTTTTTTCTGTGAATAAATAAATACAATGGTTTATTATTATTTTCATATTTAGATTGTTAAATTATTGTTTGAATAATTTTGTAAATATCATAAAAATTCCATATTCATTATTGAGGGTGTGATCTTGTATTAGTACGAGAGAATTAAGATCACATGAATGAATAAAAATAGTCAACAAAAACAAATTAAAGTTATGGAATTCTTTAATTGGAGTTGTAAGTACGATTTACTGAGTATCATAATGATACAAATAATCTAGATTCGTATTATTGATGTGGAAAGACATCTCGGTAAAGGTGCTTTATATAATATGATTATATATGACATGGACCGATGCGAATTAAAGTCTTTATCCAAAAACCATTTAACAATAAAGACTTGTAATTCATATCATAACTGATGATCATTTATAGATCAACCTAAATCCTGAGTGTTCATGAACTCCTGTTCATGTTTATTAAATCTTTTGATTCATTCGTTAAGGTCTCTTCAAAGAATGAGGCTAATGACTTTTGTTTTGGAGATTTAATATCATGGATGGCTGGGAACATGTATCAACAATACAAAATCTAATATTTCCTAACGGATCATATATTAGTTCCCTTAAGGGTTAATTCTGGAACTGAATGATTTTGAGCTCAAATCTATAATTAGATTATAGATTAATTATTCACTAGTGAATTAATAGTACTTAAGGAATAAGAAGTAAATTAGAAAGGTTAAATGGTAATTCTTCCATTCTAATTTATGAACTAATTAATTAGAGGGTTGAACTATTGTAAGATGGTTATATCAATGGACGACTTAAGAAAAAGATTTCTGTAAAAGTATATCTATAACATAAAGAGTGCAGTTCTGAATTTATAGTGGAGTAATATCATAATTAATAAATTAACTATTATAATTAAAGAGTTTAATTATTTAGTTTCAATTTATTGGAGCTTAATGTTATAGGTCCATGGTCCCCAAAATGGCTCAAACAATCACAGTCAAAGGCAAATACAAAAATTAGGCAAAAAGGACTTATGTGATAAGTAAAATACTTTTCTATGTATCAAACATAATTATTGTTTAATTATGTGTAATTAATTAATTAATTATTTGATTTAACAAAAATATAATTAATTTTTAATTAATTTATTTTTGGGAATTTTGGTATTTAAATAATAATAAAATTGGGAAAAATCACATGCCTGCACATGCATGTGGTACACGTGTGGCACAGTGCACATGCACTATGCTACACGCATAAGAGATAGACTTGGTCTCTTGATTCCACAATTTTAGTTATTTAAATATTAAATAAATAATGAGATATTTTGATTTGATTTAAAATATTATTATTTAAACAAAAATCTGATAACTGATCAGTTATTTTGAATTTGTTTAAAATAACAAATATTTTAATATATTGGATATTATTAAATATGGGACATAATTTTCACAGAACTTAAGTTTTTCAGGGATAGAAAAATATCTAGGATTCTCTCAGAGAAAAGAGAACAGTGACAAAAACAAAGGTCATTGTTCTTCACAAAACCTAGGTCCAAACTTTATCAGATCTCATGTGTTGAGAATATCTGATAAATAGTTATTGCCTATTATTTGTATAGCAAGCCCACACTCGTTCTTTGTGTGACTGAGAACATTTTGGAAGATCTTGGTGTGAGATCTCAAGGATTCAGCCATACGAAAAGATAGCAGCAAGGAAGGACCTGAGGTAATGTTTCTATTCTTGTCCTTGATTCAATATATATATGAGTGTGAAGAAGTAGATCTAGAAATCCTATGGGATTAATCTGACAATTTGATTGTTGTTCCACTGCACATAATCTCTGATTTGATCAATAAAAACAACAGAAGCTTGCTTAAGTCCATAGATAGACCTATTCAACTTGAAAACTTTTCCTTCTTGTCCAGATACTTTAAATCCTTCTGGCTGATCCATATAAATGACTTCGTCAAGCTTTCCATTAAGAAAAGTTGTCTTGACGTCCATTTTTCAGATTTCATAGTCGAGAGCGGCTGCTATGGATAGGAGGATGCGAATGGATTTGAGCGTGGCTACCAGACTAAAAGTTTCCTCATAGTCCACGCCTTATCTTTGGGTATAACCCTTTGCCGCTAATCGAAATTTATAAGTTTCGATATTTTCATCAACACCTTGTTTCTTCTTGTAGATCCACTTGCACCCAATGTCCCTAAAGTCACTAGGTGCTTCCACAAGATCCCAGGCGGAATTTGAGTACATGGAATCCATTTCCTGTTTCATGGCTTTGAGCCATAGTTCCTTTTCAGGGCTAGCCATTGCCTGGTTGAAAGGCAACAGATCATCATCGCTAGTGTCACCAACAACCATATTGGTTTCACCATCCAAACCATAGCGAACTGGGTTCCTAGAAACCCTCCCACTACTACGAGGTTCCGTGACTGTTTTCTTAGGAACAATGGTACTTTCTATATTTAAATCGAGTTGCGTCAGTTGGTCATGAAGAGTTGGAATTTCATCATCAACTTGCGTTGATGATGATGGAACATTGGTTGGAGTCAATTCTTTAACCATCTCCTCTAAAACTACTTTGCTGCGAGGTTTAAAGTTCTGGACATAGTCATTTTCCAGAAAAGTTGCATTTGTAGAAGTAAACACTTTCTTTTCTGAATGACTATAGAAAAGTCCACCCCGAGTACATTTAGGATAGCCAACAAACATGCAAACTTCAATTCGCGGTTCTAGCTTGCCCTCCTTTTTCCTCAGGACGTGAGCGGGACACCCCCAGATTCTATAATGGCGTAAACTAGGTCCACGACCATTCCAGTGTTAAAGGTGTTTTGGGGATTGATTTAGATGGTACGAAATTGAGCATCTCGTTTGCGGTTTCAATTGCATGTCCCCAGTTCGAAGTTGGTAGAGTTGAGTAACTAAGCATGCATCTATTCATTTCCAATAAAGTTCTGTTCCAGCGTTCCGCTACACCATTTTGTTGCGGAGTACCTGGGGGATTAAGTTGTGATAAAATCCTAAGTTTAGTTAAATGATCTTGGAACTTCATATCCAAATATTCTCCACACCTATCAGATCGTAAGATCTTTAGCGTTTTACCTAATTGGTTCTGAGCCATTGAAAGGAATTCCTGAAAATTTGAAAATGTTTCTGATTTCCTATGCATTATGTAAAGACATGTGTATCTACAATAATCGTCAATGAAAGTGACGAAATACTCAAAACCACCCCTGGCTTGTACATTCAAAGGCCCACAAACATCTGAATGCACAAGGGCAAGTGGTTCTTTGGCTCTATCACCCTTTGTAAAGAATGGACGCTTGGTTAGTTTGCCTTCTAGGCAAGATTCACAGACAAGTAATTCACCTAAGGTGAGTTCCCTCAAAGGTCCGTCCTTTGTAAGTCTTTGAATCCTATCATAGCCATTGTGACCTAGTCTCAAGTGCCATAAATATGTCATATTATCATTCTCGGTCTTTTGACGTTTATTGGTCCTAGGTTTAGCTACTTTGAATAAATCATTGTTAAGAGCGAGAGGTTTGTTAGGTCACAAAATATAAAGCCTGTTTTCCAAACACACAATACACAATTGTGATCCATTGAAGGAAATAAATATATTAGTTATTGTGAAAGTCATAACAAATCGTTCTAATTGCAACATGAAAACTAAAATTAAATTTCTTCTAAAATCTGAAATAAAAAATACATCATTTAAAATTAAAAATTTATTTCTGAACTTCAGACGAGCTCTTCCTCTAGCTTGGACCGTAACGAACGCTCCGTTCCGAACTCTAAGCCACGATTCAAGAAGCTGTAAGGAGTTACAAACAAGGTTGGTAGATCCAGAATCAATAATCCAAACAGATTTATCATTCTCTAAAACACATGTTTCTAAGATAAATGAACTATAATCATTGCCTTTGTTTTTCGCTGCTAGAAACTTGGGGCAATCTCATTTCCGATGCCCCTTCTCTTTGTAGTGAAAACACTTATCTTTACATTTCTTGTTTTTCATGTTCTTCCCCTTAGGCGTCTGTGCACATGGTTGTGCAGTTGTCTTTGCAACCTTTGCAGGCTTGGGGTTGTTGTTTTGTCCACCTTTCCTCTTGCTTCTAGCTTTCGAAGACGAAGCTGGGTTAGGTTAGCTTCAGCCTTAGCTAGATCAACAGCAACATCATTAGTCTTATTTTCTCCTCCTTTACTAGGTCCACCCATGATAGGCTCAAAATTCTGAAGCTCGTTCATGAGCTGCGTCAAACCATAGTTGAGTTGATCATGCACGTGCAGACACGGTACCATCCGGGAATTCACGGTGCCATCACGTACGTGTGGAGACGGTGTTATCTAAGCATTTAGGTGCTATCAAGAACGCGCGGAGACGATGCTCGTTCTGGGGATTCCTTAATCATGATGAACGTGAATTTGTCTCCAATCAACTCTATGTTGATATTCTGCTTCCAATTAAGGAAGTTTTGTCCAGTGAGTTTCTCCATCGAAAGTTGAGAAAGGATGGGAGTAGACACAGACACTACTTAGCTTAACACTACAAATTATCAATAAAATAGAAATCAATCACATTTGCTCAATAAAACTTCTATTCACACAAATTTCAAGAAATAGCACACATATACAAAAAATATGTATGATATGAGAAAAAAATACCAAAAACAATCATATCTCTATTTCTTTAGGTTTTAAACTAATCTATGATATTCTTGTCCTGGTTGGTGAGAGTAAAAAATATCACTAGTTAAATAGAGTTGTAAACTCATTTAATAATGGCAACCACTATTAAGAACCTACTATTCGATCAAAATAAGAAAACAAAATCTCTTATTTTATGAGCTAGTCCCACAGTTTCAATAATCATAGATTTAGTCCTAGTAGTCACCGTAGGGGTCAGTCTAGTAGAATTTGACCTATAATTATCTATCTTTCGAAATCTAACATTGTCAAAATAACTAATGAACACCTTCTGTTGGGGGACGAATCAAAGCGCCTCAAGGCCCCATTAAGCTATTGACTATGTTAAACCAACGGTGGAGATCGAATAAAATTCTTAAAATAAGCTCATTATAAAATTAAAAATAATATTTTTATTATTTATTTTTAGAAAATTAATGACTATGGTTTTCCTAAAAAAATTGAAAGATTAAATTTTTAAAACCAAAGTCCTATAATTTCCTATTAATTCTAAAGTGTCACATTGAAACAAATTCAATTAATTTAGAATTAATTTGTTGCTAATCAATATTTAGGTTTAACTAATATAATGAACCTATATAATTAAGTCCAACTCAAGTAAATGGGCCTTAACAATTGGGCTTGTATGGAGGAGGGCTGTGTCCAGTATGTCGTTCCCACTACAAAAGCCCCTATCTTCCATACAAGGTTCAAAAGACAGGAATTTAAACCTTTGTTTTATTAATTGTTATTAATTGATTAGGCCCACTATAGTCATGTAAAGCAAATGGGCATTCACAAGTGGAATCACCCATAAGAGAGGAATTTAAGCTTTACATTTTCTAATGGGCCTAAATAAAACCTATCATTTTATGAATATTTTATTTGGAAAAATCCATATATCTAACAAACATATGAGCCACTATATGCATCTAAGCCCAATTGCAAAAATACAACATATAGTGCAAACAGACATGTTATAATTAGATGGGCCTAATCATGTTACTATATGAGCAATTCTATGAATTTATGCAAAAATACCACAATTAATTTCATTTGCAAAAATACCACAATTAATTGTCTAGAATTTATCAAAAATTCAAATTAATTAAATTTTTACAAAAAATAACTGAATTTAAATGAAATTTATCAAAAATTTACAATAGCTAATTTAAATTTCATTTATCAAAAATCAACTTGGTTTTAGGTTAATTTTAAAAAAATATTAATTTAATTTAAATAGGATTTTTAAATTGAAATTAAATTTCAGCCATAGTGATGTGGGGCGTTACAAATGGTATCAGATTCTTCACCCAGCTAGAAGTGTGGCCGACGGGGACGTCGGACCCCTAAGGAGGGGTGATTGTGATAGTCAGAATCCCATGATCCTTAGGGGGAAAGACCAGGTAAAAGTTGTGCAATCCCACATCGCTTGGGTAAGGTCAAGTATGATGATTCTAAGACTGTGTAGGTATGGGACTACACAGCTGAATAGGGCTTAAATGGATTGATGGGCACTACCTATGCCAAAAAGATGCATCTTCTTTTCGGTAACCCTTCACTTGAGAGCTCCAAAGTTAAGCGTGCTTGACCTGGAGTAGTCTCATGATGGGTGACCTCCTGGGAAGTTTTCCCAGGAAGTGTGCAAGTGAGGACAATGCAAGCTAGAAAGACTCATGTTGGTTTGTAGGGCCAGTCGTCATTCCAGGAAGCAGCCATAGTGACATTAGGCATTACAAGAAGTCACATGGAAATTTCCAATGTATCTTCAAGTTGAAGATGATCTCAAAACATTCCAAGAAGCAATGTCTTCAACAGTCTCTCCTTTTTGGAAGGAGGCAATAAATGATGATATGGATTCAATTATTTCAAAACCAATTGGGTGCAAGTGGGTATTTTGAAGCAAATATCACACTGGTGGCACATTACAAACCTTCAAGGCAAGACTAGTAGTCAAAGGGTTTAAATAAAAGGAATGAGTCGATTATTTTGACATGTATGCACCGATTGTTAGGACAACCACTATAAGAGTACTATTTGCCTTATCATCAATATATAACCTTTATGTTCATCAAATGGATGTAAAAATGACATTCCTAAATGGAGATCTCAATGAGGAGATTTATATGGAACAAGATGGTTTTGTTCTAAGGGGAAATGAACATAAAATGTGTAGGCTTGTCAAATAATTATATGTTTTTAATCAAGCACCAAAAAAATGGCATGAGAAATTTGATAAAGCCATAATTTTGGATGAGTTTAGACACTATAATGCATACAAGTGCTTACTCTAAGAATTGTGATGACTATATCATCTTGGTCTGTCTATATGATGATGATATGTTGATTTTTAGTAAGAATTGTAATGATATGGAAACGAAGAGGTTTCTATCTTCCACTTTCAAGATGAAAGACCTTGGAGAGGTTGATACCATCTTGGGTATATAAGTGAGAAGAAATAGTGGGGGTTATGCCTTATGTCAAGAACACTATGTTGAGAAAGTGCTCGAAAAGTTTAGTTATCTCAAAATCAAAGAGGCAAATAAACCATTTGATTCAAGCATAAAGTTTGAAAAGAATAATGGTAGAGCAGTGGCTTAACTTGAGTATGCAAGTTGTAATGCCCTGGTTAGCCAAGACCTTACACTGTGTATTTTAAATAGTTCTTAACTCGCTAAACGAGTCATTAAGCCATAAACGTGCATCTAAGTGCGATTATTGGTCCAGGGTTGAAAATTTCGGTTAAAAGGAATGGATGTTTCATTAAAAACATTAAACTGTACATGGGATCCCATAATAATGTTTACAGATCCAAAAAGGTCATTACAATTAAAAAAGTTACAACTTGCCGACCTACGCAGCAAAAATAGGGTTACACCCTAGTTCCTCTGAGAAACCTTGGTGGTGGTGGTCAAGCGGCCACATATGTACACATCACCAAATAAGCTCTCCAACTCATGGTTGGTCTAGCTTTCCTGTCCCTTTACCTGCACCACATAGCACCCGTGAGTCAAGGCCCATCAAGAAAACTTAATACAAGTGCATGAACAATATATACTGATTCAGATGTATATCTAGCATGCCTAGCAGTACTAACCTACTCATGCATGCATAGAGGTACAAATAAATGATTATGGAATCATTCTGGGGCTCGCAGCCTAATCTAATGACCATAGAGTCAACATGGGGTCCTTTGCCCTAGCCATGTGACCATAACGTCACCCTAGCTCTGAGTAACTAGCCATAGTGCTAGCCAAGCGCTTTGGTTTTCTACGACCATTGGGTAGAACGAGCGTGTAACACTCTCTTGATTAGAACTAATCATATCGACCAACGCTCGACGCACAATTATTACCATTCACTCGTAAGTCAATGCTTTACGACGAGAACTCAGCGCTATTTTCGTCCTTGACTGATAAGTCAAGGCTTTTCTCAAGTATATAATGCAAACAAGCATTCATCATATAACAAATATCCGTATATAGAGAATTCAACACGCTTCATCAATAATCATAGGCATAATCATAATCATGCGCATTTACAGAGGCCAGTGCCCAATCAACACCATGTTCAGCATTCGGGCCAAGCCCTAATCATGTATGTCACATAATTGGTGCAATTTTCTTTCCTCAAGACCAAGTGTATTGAAAAATAAGAACGACCCTCGAGCATAGTCCTGATCCTTAGCTCCTAGCGATAATCTAGTCACAACCAATTGTAGAATCCCATCAATAATGGGTAAATAAAAGCCCCCAGACCAAGTCCTAGCCTCCAGGACATTGAATTCTACCAAACCGGGTAGTAGGATCGATCCCAAGCCCTTAGGTTTAAGTTCCCATTACCAAAAACCCATTTTGTCCATTTTTCCCCTTTTGGGTCGCGGCGTCAAAAATCTGAGTTGTGGCCTGCTCAAGAACAGGGGCTAACCCCTTCTCTGTCTACGCCACGGGCTGTGGGACGCCTAAAAGGTGTCGCAGCCCAAGGTGTCCCCAACAGTCAAATCCTCATCCTTCTTAAAGCCTAGGCAGCGACACACAAGGAAAGGGCCACAGCCCAACCACGAACACAGCCAAAAACTTAATTTTCCCATTTTAAATCCTTCCAAAAATCTATCCAAACATACCAAAATCTGAAAAACAATGTTCCCAAGCATCTTAATGGCAAAAAATCCTCAAAACCTAAGCTTCAAATCATTCAAAAACTTCTCAAAATGTAAAATCTAGATTCAAAACTTAAGAAATTTTAGGAAATGGAAACTCAAAAATTCAAAGCTTAAATTACCACTGATTATGTCATTTTCGCAAAATCCTCCAGCTAATAAGCTTCTAATCTTTCCTAGAATCGTTATCACTCGATCCTTGCTTGAATCTGAGTCCTAAAACATAAGTTTCCTTCGAAAATGAAAGTAACAATAAAAAGGGATAACGAGAGAGAAAGAAGCAGTGTTTTGAACGTATCTCTATTTCTGTCACGTGACTTCGAGCTCAAGTAACCTTAAGTAAGACCCGAGGCTTGGGGGTCCCAAAAACGTCCCCGGGGGCCAGATAGTCAAAATTCCCAAAATTTCCTCCTAATCTCACTAACTCCCAATATCATCATCAAATATTCATTCCAATTACCCAATATCCCGATAATATACTAAATACCCAAAATACCCCTTGACTCACCCCGAGTCAAGTATTGGTCCCGTTGTGACTATCTCGCTAACTTGCTCCCTAGGATCGCCTCGTGCCAAGTAACTCAAATGTATTCACATAATAATTTGGTCACACACATATATCATAAATCTACCAAATATACCCATAACAGGCCAAATTACAAAAAATTGCCCTTCTAATAAGAAACAGGCCCACATGCTTAATTGATACACCTAAACATTCATATCAAGTCATATAATAATATGACTCACATAATCACATAATTACATGCATATAAAACACATAAACATGTAATTTCCATAATTTGCTATCCTGGCCTCCTAACAAAGGCCCTAAGCCTTATTAGGTAATTTGGGACGTTACAATTATCCCCACCTTACAGAAATTTTGTCCTCATTTTACCTGAACAACTTGGGATACTGACTTTGCATATCTGATTCCAGCTCCCAGGTCGCTTCCTCGACCTTGCTCTTCCTCCATAATACCTTAACCAAGGTATAGTTTTGTTCCTCAGGCCCGTGTCCTTCCTTTCAAGTATCTGGACTGGTTGTTCCTCATAGGAGAGATTTGCCTCAAGCTCTAGATCCTCGTAACTCAACACATGAGTCATATCTAACACATATTTCTGAAGAGCCAAAATATGAAATACATTGTGTACAACCGACACTGCTGGAGGTAAAGCCAACCTATAGGCCACCTAACCAACCCTTTCTAGGATCTCAAATGGTCCTACAAATCTAGGGCTCAACTTGCCCTTCTTCCTAAATCTCCTCACTCTTTTTCATGGTGAGACTCTAAGGAAGACATAGTCTCCCACTTAGAACTACACGTTCCTACGTTTGGGTCTAGTATAACTTTTTTGTCTTCTTTGAGAAGTGAGCATCAAAGCTCTGATCTTCTCAATAGCCTCATTGGTCCTCTGAAATTCATCGGGACCTAAGTATTTCCTTTCTTCTGTCTCATCCCAATGAATGGGAGGTCTACATTTCCTACCATAGAACATTTCATAAGGAGCTACCCCACTAGTCGACTGATAGCTGTTATTGTAGGAAAACTATATCAAAAGCAAGTACTTACTCCAGGACCCACCAAAGTTTAGCACACATGCTTGCAGCATGTCCTCTAATATCTGAATCATCCTCTCTGATTGTCCATCTGTTTGAGGATGATAAGTAGTACTGAACTTCAACTATGTACCCATGGCCCTCTACAAACTTCCCTAGAACATGGAAGTAAATGTGGGGTCCCGATTTGACATGATCGACCGCAGAGCCCCGTGTAGGCACCCTATCTCTTTTACATAGAGATCTGTATATTGGTCAATTGTTTACGTTGTTTTTGCTAGTAAGAAGCGCGCTGATTTGGTGTATCAATCCATGATAACCCACACCGTATCATGTTGACCAACTTTCCTAGGTAACCCCACCACGAAATCCATTGTGATGTCCTCCCATTTCCACTCTGGGATATCCAGAGGCTGTAATAGCTCTGCTGGTCTCTGATGCTCAGCCTTGACCTGTTGACATATCAAGCACTTAGCCACATACTCTATCACATCCCTCTTCATCCCAGGCCACCAATACAACGATCTCATATCCTGATACATCTTCATTGTGCCTTGATGCAAAGAGTATGGAGTAGTATGAGATTCATCCAGAATCTCCCATTTGATAACAATGTCAATCGGAAGATAGATCCGACCCTTGTATCTCAACAAGCCCAAATCTGACATTGTATAGTCTCGGACACTCCAACTAGAATGTCCTCTCTGATCTTTGTCAGTTGTGGATCTCCCAACTTACCTTCCTTTATTCTTTCCAATAGTGTAGAATGTAGCATAATTTTGGCCAACTAGCCCACCAACAACTCTTTACCAGCTCTGGTCATATCCTCTACCAACTCTCTGGATATCATTCTCGCACTGAAAATCTATCTCGGACCCTTCTGGCTTAAGTCATCTGCCACTACTGTAGAGTCCAAAGAACTTTACTTAGTTAGTTAGATAGTAGTATAATAGTAATAGTAGTATTATTGTTATGACTGTGGATTTTTGGTTCAGACAGGGATTTATTTGGACACTCATAGTAACACTTGTAGATTTTCTAAGTTTAAGAATATTAATTTTAACCTAAGGTTTGATTAATATGACTGATATTGAGGGTAAGATTTATTATATTATAAGGTTTAGATAAGACCCAATAAGATAATAGCACATGTCATGTGTATGTTTAATAATGATTAAGTATTTTGAGGAATAAATTTATTAATGTTAAAATTTGAATATCCTAGCGTCAGCCAGCAGCTTTGAAAACGTTAGAGGGCTTAGTCAAGGCTGTTTACTCAATTCAAATTAAGCTAAAATTGTGTAATTACGTGTTTAATTATTCAGCGTATGCCGATATATCGCAGCTATAGGGGGCGATATATCGCAGTACGGGGATACGAAAAACACGAAACGTCGCACGATTGCCTCGGGCATACTGACCCAGGCGATATATCGCCTACAGGGGGCGATATATCGCCTCCTTCAGGGAATTTTGAAACATTTTGAAAATGTTCTCCATTCAAATCTTCAACCTCTTGATAAGTCCAGCATCTTTCTGAACGAGTCTTCAGCCTCTGCTGAACGATAATTCAAATGTTTTTCACTTAAAAAGCCATTATTTTTATTCAAGTTAAATGAAGATCTTTTCATTCCTAAACTCTATAAATATGACCTAGTACCCAGCCATTTATTCATTCATCAAACTAAGTTCAGAGGCTGCTAGTTGCTAGGTTATTGCGAGAGTGTAAACACTTGGGTTGGGAATTATAAAGCTTGATCACTATAAGCTTACCAAACATTTGGGAAGTAAGGTTTTATAGCATTTCAGTTCAAGGTTTAGATTGACTATAGAAGCATTCAAGGTATTCCACACTCTAGTTCAATTGGTATTATTTTTCTTTAAGTTCTCATAGTCTTCTACTCAGCATTCTAACCATATTCTTTATTCTTGGTTAGGAAATCTAAGAACTTGCACATAAGTTTTTGGTAAGTATATTCTCAATGGTATAATTCTTCAATTCTTTTTATCTCATTCTCTTTAGTATACTCACCCTTCCATTTATGGTTTTTAAGAGTGTTCCAAATTCCCAACTTTGTCTTCATATCCCGGTAATTTTGGTAAGGAAAATAGGATAGGATTTATGTGTTATATGATTTATATGTTATCTTATGATTATGTGTTATGAAATATGCTATAATATGTATAATTGTAGACTTGGGCATATGACCCGTACAACTAACAAGCCCCAAATAGATTATGGGCATATGACTTGCTTAGCTAGCAAGCCCCACTAATCTAATGGGCATATGACTTGTGTAGTTTATGGGACCCCAAGTAATAATGGCCATTATAGTATGTATGTGACATAAGTGTTATGATATGTTTTATGTTACATTATGAATTTTATGTATATGGTTATATGTTAGATTTTCCTTGCTAGGCATTAGGCTCACTGCTTTTTGTTTATATGTGCAGGAAAATAGCTTTAGTGGCGGGAAAGGTTCTTGGAAGCTTGGGGAATGTGTATTGAGGCGGAATGGATTCAAAGAGCCGAGAGTTTTGATTCGAGGATGAAGTCTTTACTTATGGTTTTATGTGTATTTTTCCGCACTTATTAATGTAATCTCTTTTAATTAAAATTATGTTATGTTTTCCTTTTAAAACAATGGGATCCCATATCCTACTTTAAATTTTATGTAAGTTTAACATTTACTTTTTTTCAAGTTTTTAATAAAGTTATGATCTTTTCACTTGTAAGTTCTACTAAGGATTAGGGTCTATGTATAGTTTTCATTAATGATCCAAAGTCTAGAGTAGTTAGGTCATTACAACTACGTTGGCCTTCCTTGGGTGATACAGGATTTCACAATCATAATCCTTCACCAACATCAGCCAACGCCTCTGTCTCATGTTCAAGTCTTTCTATGTTATAAAGTACTTCAGGCTCTTGTGGTCAGTGTGTATCTCACTCTTTTCCCTATAAAGGTAATGCCTCCATACAATTAATGAAAAGACCATTGTTGCCAACTCTAAATCATGCATTGGGTATCTCTGCTCACACTCTTTCAACTGGCGTGATGCATAGGCAATCACATTCCTTGACTGCATAAGAACACAACCCAAACCATGATGTGAGGCATCACAGTAAATCACAAACTTCTCCTGATCTGTCAGGAGACTCAGAACTGAAGTTGTAATCAATCTCTTCTTCAATTCCTGGAAGTTGTTCTCACACTTGTGTGACCACACAAACTTCTGATTCTTGCGCGTCAGTTCAGTCAAGGAAGTTGCAATCCTTGAGAACCTGTCCACAAAACGCCTGCAGTAACCTGCCAACCTAAGGAAGCTCCTAATCTCTGAGGCATTCCTTGGCCTTGGCTAATCTCTTACCACCTCACTCTTGGTTGGGTCCACCTTGATCCCCTCCTTACTGACAATATGACCAAGGCAATTTACCTGAGGTAACCAAAACTCACACTTCTTGAAATTTTCGAACAATTTGTGTTCCCTCAATCTCTTTAGAACCAACTTCAGATGTTTCTCATGTTCTAACTCTGATTGAGAATAAACTAGAATATTGCCGATGAAGACAATCACAAACTGGTCCAGGTAATCCTTGAACACTTTGTTCATCAGATCCATAAAAGCAATTGAGACATTAGTTAATCCAAAATACATGACTAAGAAATCATAATGCCCATATATGGTATGAAACGCAGTCTTCGGTATATCTCCCTCCTAGATCCTCAGCTGGTGATAACCAGATCGAAGATCTATCTTTGAGAATACCATCTTACCCTGCAACTGATCAAATTAGTCATCTATCCTTGGCAGAGGATACTTATTCTTGATTGTTAACTTGTTCAGTTCTCTATAGTCAATACACATTCTCAAAGAACCATCCTTCTTCTTTACACACAGGACTGGTGCACCCCATGGTGAGAAACTGGGTCTAATAAAACCCAAGTCTAACAGCTCTTCTAGTTGTACCTTTAGTTCTTTCAACTCTGTTGGGGCCATTCTGTAAGGTGCCCTAGACACTGGCTTCGTCCCTGGTGCCAGTTCAATCACGAATTCAATCTTTCTGTGTGGTGGCAACCTTGGTAAATCCTCTAGAAACACATCCAGAAACTCACAAACTAGTATGGTCTCCTCTGGTCCCACTGGCACGACCTGAGTGGTATCTACCACACTAGCTAAGAATCCTATGCAACCACCTCGCAATAGATCTTTAGTCCTCAACACAGATATCATTGGTAGACGGGGTCCATGCACAGTGCCAACAAATACAAAAGGGTCCTCACCTTCAGGCTCAAAGTTTACCATTTCCCTTCTGCAATCTATGGTTGCCCCATACTTCACTAACCAGTCCATACCCAGAATCATGTCAAAGCCAGTCATAACCAACTCTATCAAATCAACTGATAACTATCTCTGCCCTCCACTATCATCGGCAATGATCTGACCCATCTCCTGGATATTACTAAGTCCCAAGTGGGTAATAAGGCTCTGAACCCCACAACATAATAATCACATGGTCTACACAATCTATCAATGATTCTTCTATTAACAAAAGAATGTGTAGCACTAGAATCTATCAAAATAGTATAAGAGGTTCTAGCACTAAAAAGCTGACCTGTGACTACTGAGGGACAAGCCTTAGCTTCTCCCTGTGTTAAAGCGAACACTCAAGCTGGGCCCGAGCTATCCGCCTTTCTTGGCTCTTCCTTTCTTTCCTTTAGGCAATTTTTCTTAAGGTGTCCCACTACCCCGCATAAGAAGCAGGCCTTTGCCTGACATCCCCAATATGGCGCCTCTTGCATCTAGTGCACTCTAGAAAAGTCCTCTAGTCCTCACTGCTGCCCTGGCGGCCTGTTGAAATACCATGAAGTCTCTTGTCAGGGCTTGGAGCTGGAAAGACATCAGGAGCCTTTATTTTCTGATGACTGGGGACCCCGCCCCTACCTGAACTCATAAATTGAGGTCCCACCCTCCTACTGTTTCTCCTGGCCATGGTATCATGCCAAATCTTATTCTCTGCGCTCTCATCTATGAGCGCCTTCTCAACAACCTGTGTATAGGTAGTCACTCCTGGCACAGTGGAATTGCGAACATCCCGGGCTATCATAGGATGTAGCCCTTGGAGAAACCTCTCCCTTCTAGACCCATCAGTGGGCACAATTTCCCCCACAAACTTTGTCAATCTATCAAATTTTAGGGCATGTTCAATCACTGACATATTCCCCTGAAGCAGTTTACTGAACTCTTCATCTTTTGCAGCCCTGATGGCATCATTGTAGTACCTTTCATTAAACAGAGCTTGAAACTCTTCCCAACCTAGGGCATTAACATTTCTGGTCTGGGATATCACTTCCCACCAAATTTGGGCATCCTCCCGAAACATATATGTGGCACATACCACCCTCTCGTTACCAAACACCCTCGAAAAGCCTAGGATGGTGGTAACCATACTCATCCACTGCATGACCTTGGATGGATCTACACTACCCTCAAAGACTGGAGGGTGTTGTTTCCTGAACCTTTCATAAAGAGGTTCCCATTTATTCCCAGCCTCTGGCGGCTGCTTAACTACTGGCACCATCACAGGTGGTGCCTCTGACGAGATGTTCCCTACAGGAACCTGTTGTTGTTTCAGGAGGCGGATTTCTTCTTCCTGCCTCAATACCCTGGCTTGCAAATCATCAAGAAATTGCTGCCAGTTTTCAGGAGCTGCCTGAGGGGTCTAACCCTGGTCATTATCCTGACCCTATCTATCATTCTGGCCCTGATCTTCCTGGCTAGCTAATGATTCAATTTTCCTTAGAAGCATACTTCCAAGCTTATACCTTGCTGCAATAATCAAATCAGCAAGTTAGGTAGTGATAACTAAATCTTTTGTCACCTCACGGTCATGGATCAAGCATATAACCATTCACATTCAACAGTCATGCTAATAAGCATGTCGATTCATATTCAAGTCTGTGCTAATGAGCACGTCGTGATATCCATAATAATTAACCATGCTAATAAGCATTTTCTTGCATACGTGTATCTATGACAGTGCTAATGGGCGTCTCCTGACTTACATGTCCATATAACAGCGCTAATTAGCGGTTTCTTTTGCATTCACAAGTAATATCAGTGCTAATAAGCACATTCTGTTCAAATCATTCTGCAATCAAGGGCCAAACCCTGTCATTATATCTCATGCTACCTAATAAGACAAGCATATAAAGAATTTATATCCTATTTAAGCAGTTAAGCACATAACCACATAAATAGTTACTGAACCTTGAGTCCAGCTTGTCTTTAGTGGCGAGTGTACATGCCCAGCCTATCTTCAGGAACCCTTAACCTTGGCATGCCCTGATACCAAGTTGTAACACCCTGGTTAGCCAAGACCGTTACACTGTGTATATTAAATAGTGGTTAACTCGCTAAACGAATCATTAGGCCATAAATGTGCATCTAAGTGCAATTACTGGTCTAGGGTTAAAAGTTTCAGTTAAAAGTAATGGATGTTTCATTAAAAATATTAAACTGTAAATGGGATCCCATTATAGCATTTACAAATTTGTTTACATTTCCGAAAAGGTCATTACAATTCAAAAGTTACAACCTGCTGACCTAAGTGGCAAAAATAAGGTTACACCCTAGTTCCTCTGAGAAAACTTGGCCATGGTGGTCAAGCGCTCGTATATGTACACATCACCACCTAAGCTCTCCAACTCATGGTTGGTCCAGCTTTCCTTTCCCTTTACCTACACCACGTAGCACCCGTGAGCAAGGGCCAGCAAGAAAACTTAATACAAGTGCATGAACAATATATACTGATTTAGATGTATATCTAGCATGCCCAGCAGTAATAACCTACTAAGGAATGTATACAGGTACAAATCAATGATTATGGAATCATTCTGGGGCTTGCAGCCTAATCTGATGACCATAGAGTCAACCTAGGGTTCTTTGCCCTAGCCATGTGACCATAAATTCACCTTTGCTCTGAGTAACTAGCCATAGAGCTAATCAAGAACTTTGGTTTTCTATGACCATTGGGTCGAACGAGTGTGTAATGCTCTCCTGATTAGATCTAATCATATCGACTAGCGCTCGATGCGCTATTGCCACCCTTGACTCATAAGTCAATGATTTACGACTAGCGCTCAACGCTATTGCCGTCCTTGACTAATAATTCAATGCTTTTCTCAAGTATATAATGCAAGCAAGCATTCATCATATAACAAATATTCATATATAGATCACTCAATACGCTTCACCAATAATCACAGACATAATCATAATCATGTGCATTTACAGGGGCCAATGCCCAATCAAAACCATATTCAGCATTCGGGCCAAGCTCTAATCATGTATGTCAGATAATGGGTGCATTTTTCTTACCTCAAGACCAAGTGTCATGAAAAATGTAGGCTGAATTTATAGCTCAAGCGAAAACCAACAAAGAGGTTGAGTGGCTTAGAGATTTCATATTGGAGATCCAAATTTCTGTGGATGAGGTATCGGTGATCTCAATACTTAGTGATAGTCAAGCCACATTGGCTAGAGCATATAATGGCATATATAATTGGAAGTCCAGACATATAAGTCCAGGACATGAGTATGTGAGACAATTGATTCGTGGAGGAATCATATCGATCCCATATGTTAAGACAAGTGAGAACTTAGCGGATCCATTTACAAAACCTCTTACAAAGAGGTTAGTAAGTTCTACTTAAAAAAGGATGGGTCTAAAACTCCTAGAATATTATATTCACCAATGATGGCAACCCAACTCCAAACTTGTGAGAATCAAGGGCAAGAGTTAAATGAGTAAGAACAGATTATTGGGTGAATTGTTTCAACACTAACAAAATCATTAGTTCCATCCAAGGATGGTTAGTGTTGGTTGCTACCAAGTGAGGGTTAAGCCTAAGGCTTTTAATGAAGTTCAGTTGTGTGCAACAAGAACTTCTAAAGTTAACAAAGATGTTGTAAGAACTTCACCTATGTGAACTTAGAGGTGGTGCCGCCTCTCATGGGAGTTGGAGTTTCTCCCCGGAAAGTTCATGAATTGGATGAGCACACGACCATATGAGTGTGAAGCAAGAAAAGTGAGAAAATGAATGGTCAAGTGGAGGTGTGTGTGGTGTTACCGATTTTATCATTAAGGAGTACTTGGTTCAATATTTAAGACACCAATGACTTTGATAAGACTTTGTAATACTTCTCTAAGATAAAGTTCAAATAAAAAGATACTTTACTTTATGCACCAAAACTATTAAGCTAAGAAGAGAGGATTATATTTAACCAAGTGGGGGATTGTTGAGATTGGTTAAATATAATGGTTAAGTTATTTACACGTTGAGGTGAAAAACACTAAATGGTTTTCACTTAAAGAGAATTAACAACATGAGATTGTGTAGAAGGTATCTAAAATTGATTTTTATGGGTCTTAAGTGATACAATGAGGTATCCAAACATTCTCAAAAAGTTTGGTAGCATTTGGAGAAATTTTAGGAACATTGGAGGTTTCCAAAGTCAGAGAGGGTGGCGATGCGTCGCCCCCTAAGTGGCGTAGCATCGCCTAAATGCGAAGGGCTTCAAAATCCCTAGTAGGCGATGCATTGCCTACTATTAGGCGACGTATTGCCTGGGTGATCTTTTAGGGTCATGCAGTTTATGTAAAATGCTCCAAATGATGTATTTTAAATGCTCTAATCCTATTAGTTAGACTAATAATGATGCCTAGACTATATATGGGTTATTAGAGTTAAAAAGTTTTATTCACACTTTCCAACTCTCTCTAGCTTTTTAAGACCAAATTTTTCTCTAAGAAACTCATCAAGCTTGCTTGACATGCATCAATTTTAAGACTTGTTAAATCCCAAATCTCATTCTCCTTAGTTGAAGCTTTAAGCAATTGGGAAGGCTTGGAATAGAGATTTTGGACAACAATATTCATATTGTGTATAAGCTTTAGAAGTTCTCCAAGTTTGAAGATTCAAGTTGCTCAATACAAAAGTTGTATCTCTTTAACCCTAATCTTGTATTTTGTCATTCTATTATGTTTTTCATTGTTGTTATAGATGATTAAATGTATCTAAGTTTATCTTATCATCATTTAATAATTTAGTTTCTTATATTCAAGATTAATATTCATATCATGAACATGTTTATTTGATTATCAAGAATTGCATTCATACTTTGAATTTGAATCTTGATCAACATCTAGGGTTTGTAATATTGCATTATTATCATTATTCATTGTTGACTTGCAAAGAGTCACATTGTATGCATCATTTTTATAGGCGTCGTATGCATCACCCTTATTATAGATGTCGTATGCGTCACTTTGATTATAAACGTCCTATGTGTCACCATTGTTGTTATATTTTCTCTTAACTGAATGTTGGGTTTATATTGTGTGCTCTTATTTCAAATTATGTAGCATATGGGCCAAATTTAGAATTTAGAGTATCATTTATGGTTGTATTAGTTTGATATTGTTTATATGTTTTGTGTTAGATATATTTCCTTACTAAGCATTAGGCTTACCCTTATTTGTTTTTATGTGTAGATAAATGATTTGGTAGTGACGCGTGGAGTCCATGGCAGCCTTTTGCGGGTTTAAAGGCGAGATCAATGCAGCCTAGTGTCGACCTTGGTGATTTATTGTCGTTTGTCTAAGTTTATTCTTTTGGTTACCTCAAATTTATCAAATTGAGTTTATATTGTAAAAAAAATGTTTCTAATTTATTTTTAATTACGTTTGGTTTTATTTTAAATCTTGAGATCTCAAGTATTTATTATGTGGTTAAAAAATTCTCTAAGTTTGAGATTTTCATTAAGTTTAAGGTATTTTATTCAAAAGTGGCATTTTTGCAAATTAGTATTTTTTTCGCATTTAGTATCATTTTTCTCGAAGTTAGTGGGTTGTTACAACCTTCGACTGATAAGTTGAGTGTCTTAACCTTTAACTAATAAGTCGAATCTTTTAAAATAGGTATGTCCTTGACTATTAAACCAAGCTTCTCATCAGATAGCACAGAAGAATTTTAGACTTATACATCGAGCTTCACAATTAGATATCCAGATAAGTAGTTATGACCTAACATAGGAGAACACAACGCAGTTGACATATTTAATAAAACATTCCAAGAATAGTAATAATCATGTACTATAACCAGGCCAAGCCCTAAACACAGACCAGGTGCAGTTTCCTACCTCATGTCCTGAGTAAATAGTGTTTGACAACCCTCGAGTTCGGTCCTTTCCTCCCTGCCTAATGGTTCACCCTAGACATAACCATAACAACGAATAACTATTAGGAATGAACTAATAAATATTTCTGGACTCATTTCTAGCCTCAGGGACCATGCATTCTACTAATTCGGTATTAAAACTATTCCCGAGCACTTAGATTTGGGGTCCCAGCTCCCAAAACCTAATTTTTCTCATTTCCCCAATTCGAGCCACGACTTCCCCCAATTAGGACCATGACGCAACAAGTCAGAGAGCCCCGAGCCCAAAACCACAGAGCACGCGCCATGGCGCCAAGACGGTTCAAGGAACCTTCTTATCCCTCTGAGTTCTCAAGGGTCGCGATGCCCAAGAACAGAGCCTCGACGCAACATGTCGAACTCAGAAAACCATCAATTTTCATAATCGTCAATCCTCCAAAATCCATCCCAAACACATGGATTTCACCTGTTTCGACCATAATAATGCTCCCAACAGCTCAGAAATACAATAAACAATCTTGAACTCAATCAAAATCCATTCGAACTGAGATTTCAATTTAACTTAAAAAAAAAAACTATAAAAACCAAAACTAAACTCAAATAATTGAGTTACCTCATATTGAGTTCAACCCTAGCTATGCTCCCTTAAGCTTATAAGATTTTAATCCACCAAGCCTCTAACCTCAAGGATCAAGGGTTTTTCCTAAGAAATCTTCAATCACTTAGAGAAAGAGTGAGAAACGAGAGAGAGTGAGAAACGAGAGAGAGAGAGAGTGAGAGAGAGAGAGAGAGAGAGAGAGAGAGAGAGAGAGAGAGAGAGAGAGAGAGAGAGAGAGAGAGAGAGAGAGAGAGAGAGTGAGAGAGAGAGAGAGAGAGAGAGAGAATGCCCTACCTTGTTTTACTCTATTTCTCCCCTGCTTCCTGAGTAAATAAACTTAGCTAAAAAATAGCCTAAGGGTCCAAAAGACCAAAATACCCTCAAGGCCAAACTTCTCCTTCAAAGTCTACTAAGGGCAAAACTCTCATTTTTCACTCTTGAATCTCTTCACACTTAAAATTCCCAGTTAATTCCGCTAAACCCGAAATATCACTAATTCTCCCAAAATATGAGTCATACTCTAGTGAGTCTTGGTAACTCACCTAACTACTGAAATACCTCTTGGCTCACCCCGAGCCGGGTATAAATTCTCCGTTGTGACTAAACCGCTGTCTTGTTCGAAATAACCGACTCCTGCCGAATATCTCAAATATATCCACATAATAATTTGGTATCAATCACATAATATTTTATAATTATAATTAGACCATCAACGGGTCAAACTTACAAATATTCCCCATTTAAATAAAAGTGAGTCTGTTTCGCACATTTATTACACCTAAACATGCATAATCAGCTATATCATAATATAACTCACGTAATTTACATAATCACATCAATATCCAATAATTCACATAATATTCCAATATTTCCCTCCTTAGCCCCTAATCAAGGTACTAAATCTTATTAGGAATTTAGGGACATTACAATAATATTGTTTATTTATTTGAAATTTATGTAACAATCATAAAAAATTAATAAATTTTCTAAATAAAATAAACACGTTAGAATATACTAGGTAGAAGTAATGTGCAATGTACGTTTGCATAGTGTTAAAGTCTCGTAAACAATGTCTATAATTTTAATAAAAGCTGGATCACTATTTTTAAATATATATAACCATTGAGAAGTCTTCCATATTTATATATAGGGAATTTCTTTGGTGTCACTCACAAAAAGAGGTGCACCAGTGCACCTCTTTTTGTTTGTAGTCTGTGAATAGTTTTCGGCACAATTTTTTTTATGATAATGTATATTATAATTATTTAGAGTATCCTGCAAATTTTTCCGAATAATTTAGAGTTCTAAAAACAATGTTCAAACAAATTATTTTCTACGTGCATAAAAAAATAGTCATGCGTGTAACAACCTATTTGAACCTTATTTTTAGAATTGTAAATTATTCTGAATTTCTTAAAATTTGCAGGATGCTCTAAATAACTACAATATACACGGTTATAAAAAAATTTCACGATGAAAACTGTTCACAGAATGCAAACAAAAAAGGTGCACAGATGCACCTGTTTTTGTGAGTTGCACCATATAAATACCATATATATATATATATATATATAGGGTATTGTTATGGTGCATACTTGAAAAGGTATGCACTGATGCATACCTTTTGTGACTTTTTGTGTTTTTCGGCTCGTGAACAGTTTTTGGCGCAATTTTTTGTTATGACTGAGTTTATTGTAGTTATTTAGAGCATCCTGCAAATTTTTAGGAAATTCCGAATAATTTATAGTGCCGAAAACTATGTTCAAATAAACTGTTTTCCACGCGTATAAAAAAAATTAATCACACATGCAACAACCTGTTTGAACCTATATTTTGGCACTGTAAATTATTCGGAATTTCCTGAAAATTTGCAGGATGCTCTAAATAACTACAATAAATACGGTCATAAAAAAAAATCAAACCGAAAACTGTTCACGATCCAAAAAAACATAAAATGCATACCTTTAAAATTAACCTATATATATCTATACAATATATTCAAATGTTAATAACTTGATCAAATATTCATTATGTTTTCCTTCTTTTTTTTTTCTTTTCTTTTTTTTGTCTTTTATGTGTGCACTTTTTTTTTTGTCGTTTTTGTATGCATGTAATATAGTCCTTGACTCCTTGTTTGTCAATAAAAAAAATTATCATATTTCATTTTTTTTCTTTTTTTAATATGACTTACTTTTATTTGATGTGGCTCATGTATTATGTTTATCGGTATGTTTGTTTTTCTTTAAATGTTCAATGCTTCATTCTTGCTTTTTTTTGTTTGTCTTTTTCCATCTATTTTGAGATATCTATTATCTTGTGTTTTCACTTTTATCTTCTTATTTTGTCTTTTAGTTATTTATTTTATTATTTTTGTAAAAAGTATTTTCTTAACTTAATTTTTCTATTTTTTCATTAGATATTTAGTTATTTGTTAATTGCCCAATACATGACATAATGGACCAAAAAATTGCTACGTAGCTTGCAAATTTTGTTTTTGTTAAAGGTAGCTTACAAGTGTTTGTGTAATATTCTTAACGCATAATGACTACCTATGTTAATAATTTTTTAAATTATAATTGCATATATTACCCACTAATTATGTTAACATATGTTACCCACTAGTTATGTAAAGTTTGTATTTTTGCATATGTTACCCACTAATTATGTAAATGTTATACCCATTTTTTGAGCATGATAATGTGTCAAAGAATAACAATATTAATTATCTCACACTTGCTAGTTATTTCCTTCAAATGGAAGATGAATATAACTTGTAGCATGATATATAACTCGTAGCATGCTTGTTCTCACAAGCATGACATGCATGCGCTAACATGAAATAATAGTATGCATGTTCGTTTATATGAAGTCATCATGTGCTAACAAAAAAGTCCTTCTACCTATGTTCGCATAATACAAGTCATCACACGCTAATTGGAGGATTCTAGTCGCCCAGTAACACACTCATGTTCCTGTTCGTTCATGACTGTCTGCAAGACGCTAACAGAGACGCCTGATCGCAGAGCCTTGACTAATTGCATTTCTGTTCTCACAAAGCACAAAGTAAACCATCAAACACTAACGGAATGGATCTGGTTGCGTAGCTCTATTTTTCAACTCTTGTTCGCTCATGAAGGTGGTAATTCGCTAACAAAGACATGTATTTGTGTATCTTGGATATTTTATGTCTGTTCATTCAAGTCAAACTATCCGCGCTAAAAGAATAAGCAACAGGTGACAAAGTTGCTATTTATAAAAATATAACTGTATTTGTGTTGTAATGTACTATTTACGGGCCAAGCCTAGTAGCTTAGACCCATGATTTAAATGTAACCCTAAACTCCTCATTATAAATAAGAGGAGACAAAATAGAGAGGGAGAAGGCAATTTATAACTCCATTCTTGTATAAACAATTCTTATGTAATGTAAAAGTGAAGGAGAACGATAGAACAACCGACAACGTAAGTTCGTCAGAAACTATGGTTCTTCAAGCTTAAATACCAATAAAAGTGACTAAGTGGACGTAGGTCATCTTTTTGGGGTTGAACCACTATAAAATATGGTGTTATTTATTTTATTATTGAATCCATGATCTTATGTTTTCAAGTTGACGAAAAATAGCGTCAACAGTTTGGTGCTTTCATTGAGAGAGCAGATTCAAGATGAAGAGATTCAATCTGACGAAGTTTACAAATAAAGGCTTTGATGAAATCATCTGAAGCAAACCCCCAAATTCGCCAAGGACTAAATCACACTACAAGAATTTCAAGTATTAGCGGCGGGGGACTCCGCTGCTAATAAGGTCCAAATTCGCCGCTAATAAGTATTAGCGGTGGGACTCCGCCGCTAATATGTCGCGCCTAAAAATTTGTTGCTATTAATGATTATTAGCGGCGGATTGACACACCCGCCGCTAATACCTATGTCTGAGGCATTATTATTAGCCGCGGGCTCTGCCGCTAATATTGTTTTTATAATTTTTTTTAAATTAAATTTTAAATAAATTAATAAATTAATATTTATTAAATTTAATTATTTTTAAAAATAATTTATAATATAATTTAACAAAAATAAACATTTAATTAATTTCAACATAACTAACATTAAAATTAATATAAATAGTTTTAATATTCATCAACCTAGTAAATATCACTATTGTCATTAAAAATAAATAAAGTATTAATTCAGTCCAAATATATAAACTAGTAACTAAATAAAGTCATTAAGATTAATATTGAAATTGTCCTCATCTTCAACATTTTGGTTTGGCTGTGAGGACAACGGCTGTGACGGTGGTTGTGGCGGTGAGGGTGATGGCTGTGGCTATGGCAGTGAAGGAATATAAGGTGGTTGTGATGATCGTCCGAGCGTGAGGTCCCCAAACAGATCTCGAGGCTATGGCTGTGGCTGCGACCCGCCTCCAACCTCCCAATATCTAACATTAGGTGGCGAAGGCTGCATCGATCCTCCTGGAAAATCGGTAAAATTAAAATATAGTGGAGGAGACTGGGAAGAGGGTCCAAAAGTGTATTGGTTTTGATACTGAGGAGGTTGTCGATTTTCTCATATGAGCATCCCTCCAAGTATCAACAACATGCGCATCTGGGTTCTCCTATACAAATGTAAACAAAATGTTTCAAAATGTGTTATATTTCAATTTTAATTTAAAAAATAATTACAATTTTTTTTAAATAAAAAATAATTCAAAATTTATTACTAAAATTTAAAAATGATTCAAACATTAAAAAAATATTTTAAAATTTAAATTAATTTTAATTGAATTTGTATATTTTTCTAACACTTAGTTTAATTAATATTAAATAATTAAGAAAATGGTGATAAAGAAAATATGGGTGCTAATAATCTGATTGATCAAATTTAAATCCTCTTTATTAAATATTAATAAAAACACTATATTTTACTTAATACTAAATCATCTATTATTATATTTTATAAATTAATTTAAATTATCACTTAAATTTTGTTTTTAACCAAAACAATCCTATAATTATTTACATACCAAGATTAAAAAATAAAGTAAGAACAAACATATATCTTAATAATAGATGTCAAGATTTACATACCAAGAATACTAACTAAAGGACTCAAAACTCAAATATTGTACACTAAACAAATACAAAATAAATTATTCAGAAAATACAAAAGATATTAATTACAAAAAATATATCCACACCTATTGAGGGTGTGCCAAAGTCGTGTGTGTGTCGGGGTCGTGGGTGTGTCGCTGTCCTAATAAAAAAACAATTAAGACCAAAAGATACACGAAAAAAATTCAAACCAAAATAATATAAAACTAAGTATAAAAAAATGTAATATGTTGATTAGGCATTACATTGCAAATAAGTATAAAATACACCATTATTCACCATTGAAGATGATTAAAGCAGAGAGCACAAAAGTAGCTAGAATAAAACAAGTGTTTCTATACCACTTACAGCAATGACCTACACAAGTATATTTATTTTAGTCAATTTATTAATCTAACTTTTGCAAGTGCTTAAAATGCATGCACTTGTTTGATTTAAATTAAAATAATAAATTTCACATAAAAATTATAAACACAAAATAATTAACAAACTATATTAATAATTTCTACATACTACAGAAAGAGATTACAAGAGTGATACAAATTTTACTTAACCATTTAATCAACAATAAATGTGGAGAACAAAACACACATGATATATATATACATATATTATCCTACATCAGAGAACACTATAATTAGAGCCAATGTATTTGAAAAATCTGTCAAGAAACGTCCTACCTCGAGAAAATTGAAGTTTGGCTCCAAAGTGAAATAGATGCCCTCTTGAGTCAATAAAACCTCTATGCCACAAATAACACTAATTTTAACAAAGGGTTTTGTTTCGAATGGATATACACATATGCATGAATAATAATGAAGATGAAGTATAATACTGTAATAAGTGAAAACAGATCATCAGTTGTCAAGGAAAAAAGGTCCAACCTTTGAGCTATGTGTTCACATAAGCCAAGAGATAAAAGTCAAAAAACCAAACAAAAGGGTTACTAACAACCCCTGGCACTATTATATCTAGCCTACCAACATGTTAGATTAATTGTTTTTATCAATGATTTTTTTTTAAAAATAAAAACCCTAATATAATCACACTCGATCAGATGAGTGATCTTGAAGCTGTACATAATATACTCTTAGTTCCCTAACATTATTAATTAACGTAGGTAACCTATAAAGGGAGTCAAAGAAACAAGTTGAAGCAAACCTCTAGGGAGGAACTGTAAAAACTAAACGCTTCGGCCCTCCAGTAAGTATGTGCTTCCTTCCTCATAGTACATATAATCTGCAATCCAGAGCAAGGATTATAAACAATATTATCAAGAGGTGTAAAATTCAATCAAGACCCAAATTCCATTAGATTTTTAGCAAAAACAAATCACGTTTCATGAAAAAAATTAATCTTCATCCATGTACTCTTCTTCTTTTGCCAATCATTTAACCTCTCTGCAATATTATAGAAATAGGAACTAAAATAAATATACTTGAAAATGAAAATGAAATGTAACTTACTACGAAGGCGGCGACTGTGGGTGCTTCTCGCCGTGGGTGATGCTTCCACTGGTTTCTCGGCGGCGACTGTGGGCTCGGCGGTTTCGTATGGTTAGAGAGAGCAGACGGAGAAGAGAGAATGGATGAAGAAGGGATGCGAGAGGCGAGGAAGAAGGGATGCGATGAAAATTTAAACTGCTCAAGAGCATTAGCGGCGGGGCCCGCCGCTATTATTAGCCCCCGTGGCTAATATTATTATTAGCGGCGGGTAGTTCGCTGCTAATAACAGTAATTACCCGCTGTTAATATTATAAGCGGCGGTATACCCGCCGCTAATATAAATAAAGATGTTGTTAAAGCAATATAATTAGTCATGTTGTCGTTTTCTTTTTCAGACTCTTCATCACTCCAATTAGGCTTCACAGTTTTTTTCGTAAGAAGTTGGGATATTTACACTGAATATGACCAAATCCTTCGTATTACCTCTTTATTAAATTTAAAAAAACTAGTTACTGATTTTATTATAAACTAGAAAGTAATCAAGGATTAAGTAGCTTCGTTCACAAAAAATAGAATTATAACCGCACAAAAACTAGTTACTAAATGTTGCTTAAAATGTGTTAGGATTGTGAATTAATAATTAAAAAACAACAAAATATAATCTGAAACCTAGAACTGACAATATTAATAACCAGTTAATAGTTAAAATAGAACGCTAACAAGAATTAAATAGCCTAGTTAAATTTTGTCAAAAATAAAAATAAAAAATAGCTTAGTTAATATATATATATATATATATATAAATTCAAATTCAAATTAGGTAGTGACCAATAACAAACATTGCTTAATAATAAATACTAGTTTTATTAAGAGTAAATTGCAGTTAAAATATATATTGTTTTCAAAATGTTGTATTTTTATATTCAATCTTTTTTCTTAGTAGTATATTTACCGCAAAAAAATGATTGAGCATAAAAGTGCAACATTTTGAAAATATTGAATATTTTAACCACAATTTATATTAATTCTTGTCTTGCATTAAATATTATTATAATAATGATATTTTATAATATTTAAATTTATATTAATATAATTAATATATATTTAGTTAGTTTTAAAAGTATATTCTGTTATATATTTATAATATTACGTTAAAGATAAAAAATAGTTAAAACAAAAAAAACTTTAAATACATACTTTTTATATATAAGAGACATAAATATCGTGCATTCTAGTTTCAAAATTATATATAGATATATTTTCTAATTTTCTTTTAGAAAAAATACTTATGAATTTCAATATAATAAAATGTTAAAAATTTCTAAATTAAAACTATGAATTTAAAAACTTATTTGAACAAATTTTAGTCATTTAATTAAAAAAAATTAAAGCTAACAAAAAGTTATATATAAATATATATTAATTAATTAGTGGCGAAAACAATTAAAATAAGTAACTTCTTATTAAAAAAAATTAACGAAAAAAATAAGAAAATATGTATATTTATATATTATTTTACTATTATATATATGTTTAGATAAACAAAATACTTTGTTGACAACATTTTTTGTCAACAATAAGTAAGAGCAATTAAGCTTTGACAAATAAATTAGGAAGAAAAGAAGAAATGAGATTTTTACGTGGTTCAATAGTTAAATCTACTTAATTCACGAGTCACTATTATTAGTATATCTACATTAAAACCATGAAAGCAATTTCACGTAGTTTTTGTGTAGAAGAATTGAGTGTGTCCTTAATTGACTATAATCCAAGCTAATTATAGATTTGGTTTCAGATACTCTCCTCCGTGATTTTAGGAATGAATTACACAAATATCTTATTTGACTTTGAATTACGAAAGACTCAGTCAACAATACAATATTTAAACTAATTCCCTGAAAAATATGGATAATTTACTTGAATATTGTTTTCTAATTCATTTCCATGTAATATTGAGCAGATATCGATATTCTTCGAGCTCACATACTCCACTGATTCTTTCATGTTGATTTCCTTGCGTTCGAGCCTTTGAGCTTGTATATTCTATTTGAAAACATGGCATAACATACTTTAAATGACAAAATAAATAATTAATAAAAGAAAATAAAGAAAAATTTAAGCATATAAAAAAAATTCGGTTTTAGTTTTGAAAACATAATTGATAGAGTAATTTAAATACTTTAATATGAAATTTTAAAATATGTGATGAGAAATTATTATGGCTCATATATTACTTTTTTTTTTAATTTACTTACCTTATTTAGATGACGTCAAAACTAATGGTGTTAAAAACAATAAAAAAATATGTTAAATCTAACAGAAAACAACAATTTTCCTTAAACACGTATTTATATCATACAAATATATAATAATGTCAAGTTTTCAATGTTTTTTTTAATATTTTCAAATATATAATTTTTAGATTCTCATATAAATGTATAAATTAACAAATAAGCTATAGTTGTATGATGAGAAATTAAGAAACTTAGCATGAAAACAAACCACATTTTGTATAATATTTTTTAAAATTAAGTTTCTAAAATTTAGAAATATAGTAAAATCAAATTTTTATACATTGGTTTTTAAAATTCCATATTTATAAAAAATTCTTATGTTGTATCTTATGTTGTAGTATTTTCTTATTTTCATGGATATGGGTTCAAGCCGGGAATTATTTGGAAACTCAAAGGGATAGTTATGGATTTTATAATTTTAGGCTATAGTTTAGAAATTTTCATTTTATCATAAGGATTAATTATTGAAGCTGGTCCTAGAAATGTTATTTATTATAACCTAAGATTTAAATAGAATAACTAAGAATGTGACATTTGTCACAAGTATGTTTATTAAGGATTTAAGAATTTTAGATGAATAAAATAATCAAGGATAAACCTAGGAAGTCTGGAACCTTCCTTCAGATGCTAGGATCCCGTATTACTTATTCAAAGTGGTTTAAAAAACTTTAAGTGTGCTTAAAATGTGCAAAAACGTGGTTTAGTATATAAGCGTAAGCCGATATATCGCAACTATAGGGGCGAAATATCGCCTATGCTAATACGGAAAACACCTTGACTTTACATGAGCGAAACCATGGAACCTCGGGAAAATAGGGGAGGCGATATATCGGCTCCAGTAGCCACTTTTGAAACTCCATGGAATTTGAAGCAAGAAACAACCCTCAACAGCTTAGACTTGTTCTTGAACGATTTTGACTGACTTCTGGGCATTTGTTGAGCGAAAAATACCATTTCGATTCATTCATTTATTCATTTTAATGGGAGTTAGTTTCACGCCTTGAACTCTATAAATAGGACCCATCACTCAGCCATTTACACCATCTTTCAAACACTTCTCAGAGCCTCCAAGCTGCCAATTTCGTTCTAGAGATAAACACTAGGGTTTTGGGGTTAAAGCTTTAAAATCTAAGCTTTTCTAAACACTTGAGAAGTAAGCTATAGTTTGATTTCGGTGATTGAGGTATAGATCAAAACTCTTGCTATCTAAGGTACTCTTAATCCTCAAATTCAATCTACTTTTATTCTTATTATTCTTTTCTTTCAGTTCAAATCCTAACTCGATATAACGGCTTTGGGTTAGGGACTCGGTTTCTTTGAAACTTAAGATTTCAGTAAGTCTTTATTTCGATGGTTTAGATCTTCTCTTCATCTTCTTTCTCTAGGAAACTTATGGTTTTAATGTTTGGATTTTGGAGTTTCCAATCCCGTGTTAGGAGTGTGTCCTAAAAGCATGTAAAGCCATTTGTTTTTTTAATAAATAAATAAATACAATAGTTTATTATTATTGTTATATTTAGATTGTTAAATTATTGTTTGAATAATTTTGAAAATATCAGAAAAATTCCATATTCATTATTGAGGATGTGATCTTGTATTAGTACGAGAGAATTAAGATAACATCAATGAATAAAAATAGCCAATAACAACAAATTAAAGTTATGAAATTCTTTAATTGGAGTTGTAAGTACGGTTTACTGAGTATCATAATGATACAAATAATCTAGATTCGGATTATTGATGTGGAAATACATCTCGGTAAAGGTGCTTTATATAATATGATTATATATGACATGGACCGATATGAATTAGAGTATTTATCCAAAAACCATTTAACAATAAAGACTTGTAATTCATATCATAACTGATGATCATTTATAGATCAACCTAAATCCTGAGTGTTCATGAACTCCTGTTCATGTTTATTAAATCTTTTGATTCATTCGTTAAGGTCTCTTCAAAGAATGAGGCTAATGACTTTTGTTTTGGAGATTTAATATCATGGATGGCTGGGAACATGTATCAACAATACGGAATCTAATATTTCCTAATGGATCGTATATTAGTTCCCTTAAGGGTTAATTCTGGAACTGAATGATTTTGTGCTCAAATCTATAATTAGATTATAGATTAATTATTCACTAGTGAATTAATGGTACTTAAGGAATAAGAAGTAAACTAGAATGGTTAAATGGTAATTCTTCCATTCTAATTTATGAACTAATTAATTAGAGGGTTGAACTATTGTAAGATGGTTATATCAATGGACGACTTAAGAAAAACATTTCTGTAAAAGTATATCTATCACATAAAGAGTACAATTATGAATTTATAGTGGAGTAATATCAGAATTAATAAATTAACTATTATAATTAAAGAGTTTAATTATTTAGTTTCAATTTATTGGAGCTTAATGTTATAGGTAAATGGTCCCCGAAATGGCTCAAACAATCACTGTCAAAGGCAAATACAAAAAATGGGCAAAAATGACTTATGTGATCAGTAAAATATTTTTCTATAATTAATTAATTATTTGATTTAACAAAAATATAATTAATTTTGAATTAATTTATATTTGGGATTTTTGGTATTTAAATAATAATAAAAATTGGGAAAAATCACATTCCATCACAGGCATGTGGTACACGTGTGGCACAGTGCCCGACAACCCCGTTTGATGCCATGTGTCCCCGTCTGACTGGTCCAGAATTTTTTTTATTTTTTTATTTTTTCTGAAATTAATCTGTTATTTAAAAAATATATATTAAAATGTTTAAATATTCTATTTTTGAAATTTGATATTTAAATAATGAGATATTTTTGTTGTCTTAACAAACTTTTTTGAATATCTTATTTAAAATGTATTTTTTCAAAATAACAGATTTTAATTTAAATTCATTTCAGTTTTAATTAAAAGTTGTTTTATTTAAAAATAAAAATAAAAATAATGATTATTTAAAAGTTTGTTTTAATTAATAAAAAATAATTAGAAAATTGTTTTCTTATTATTATTCTGGACCAACAATGCCATATATCCTACCGACAGTAAAGTAAAGAAGCCCGATGGAGATCAAGGCAATTTTATTTTATTTATTTTAATTTTATAAAGTGGTTGTAAAATTAGAAATACCCAAAAGCACTCGGTTCAATATTTATTGTTTATTTATTTATTTAAATAATTATTTTCATGTGATTAATGTGATTGATAACATGTTTATGCATTGTATGCCATACATGAAAACCCACACAGTAATAATCATGCATCTCATTAGTAGAAACATGATTATTATGATTGTCCTATTGGTTTATATGAATTGTTTTGTGAAATCAATTGCATGTAAATTACTTAGTTTTATTTTGAAAACTTGGTAAAATATCACACCAATTTTTAAGTCTTTATGACTTAATTTCTTTAAACCAACTTTATTTTAAAAGTGTTCTTTTTTAGTAAAGTTTAGATGAACATGATTGGTAATTTAAAATTGGATATGCACCTAGAAACTCGCTTTCTTTCCAACTTTCATTATGTTCATAATGTTTAAAGAAACTGTAATTAATTTGGAATTAATTAGGTTAAAAACACTTATTTCAAAATAGTGAGTGGGAGAGGGTTGATATCTCAAACATAACCCATGGTCTCCATTATTAATATAACGCCGTGAGATATGAATAGTGCCTCGCGACGGCTTTGTTTTCGTCCCCCTAAGGAAGGTGTCTGGACATATCAATAGCAAGGTTGTATTTCTTACATAGATAGGAACTAATTATGTATTTTAGGCTTGATCGACCCTAAGGCGGCATGTCCTAAGTTAAGTCATGAACTCCGAAATAATGGGTTACACTCACAAAGTTATGATTAAGCTCGTGCAGTGGATAATCATAACTTGACCAAACTAAGCGGTACTTTAATGTTTAAAAGAGAAAATACAGAGTTATTTTAAGTATTAAACAATAAAGATAAGAATGTCTTATAAATTCTCTAAAATTAATTTGACCGACCCTAAGGCGGCACCTTAATTGTTAGAAAATTTTATCGTGGAAATTATTCTTTATTTTATGTGTTTTAATTGTGCTCATGCATCACGTTTAATTTCCGAAACTTTGATATTTATTTTTCTAAATATAATATTAATATATTTGTATTTTTTATTTTATTCAGAATATGTCTATCTTTGGAAATCCCATCACTGCTTTGATTGCACAAGAAAAATTAATTGGTGATAACTTCATAAAATGGAAATCAAATATGAATCTGTTGTTGGTTAGTGAAAACCACAAGTTTGTCCTAAATGAGGAATGTCCTGAAGAACCTGGCGCCAATGCCCCGAAACATGTTCGGGACAAATTTGATGCATGGATTCAATCCAATAACAGAGCCAAGTGCTATATGCGTGTAAGCATGAGTGATGTCTTACGAACAAAGCATGAATCCAAGGAAACTGCTTTTGAGATACTAGAATCTTTTAAAAAAATGTTTGGGCGCTGTTGTGAAAATTAATATACGCAAGTATACGCAGTCACACACGTAATACAATGATAAGTAAGATCGTCTCCACAGGGATTGCAAACAAAATACAATGTAAAACCAACTAATTACAACTTAAAATAAATGGAAAATATGAGAATGATTGAGTAATGAATCTAATTTAAAAGGACTGTAAATAAGCATGCTTAAAATGTAGCTACTGTTTCTGGAAAAATAATTGCAAGAAAAGTTGTATATGTGAAAATGGACTTGAATAACTAATCCCCCCTCTTCTGAATCTGCCCAGTTGTTACAGCATTTCGCTCAGCAAAATTCCACAGTGTTAACAGAATTCACAATTTGCTCGTGAGGTTTTTCCAAAACTCACCAATTCAGTTCTACCACTTAATTCAATACATTCCTATATTAAATCAGGTTGTAAAACATCAGTTAAACACCAATTCTCAAGTTATGCAAGGTAGTAAAATATTCCTATCTTACTTACGAAGAACAACCTACACATGGTAATTCACTTGCATTATCCAAGTTAATTCCACTAGATTTAACCTTTCCAGAATTAGATCTAGCTAAGTAAAATTGTTATTCATGGCCGGTTCATAATAATTAAAAACAGTGAGCTCACTTGAATGAACAAAGGTAAAATTGCTAAACTCATGCATTCAATTTAATTAATCAAAGTCATAGGGGTTCATAGCTATCCAAGCCTCAAAGAAGCTTAGTTCATGTTCAAAACAGAAAATAAAATCTGTCTTGCCATGGAAGTTGTTTTGTCTTTTACAAAATATTAAAATCCAAGTTAAAAAGAAGACAAGAGAATAGAAGAAGAAGAGAAATAACTAAATTCGAGCTAGGAAGCTCGTGTTCTCCTTCTTTCTCAGAATTCCACTCTCTTTGCTTGGTTTTCGGTGTTCTTCTCGTTCTGCAACTCTGTCTCCTTTTTTAATGGCAACTCCTATATGTTGTCCTTCAAAAACTTTACATAATTTGGCATTTGCTCCAAGGCCTCCACTAGTGGTATATTGATATGGAGTTTCTTCAAAACGTCTAAAAACCTTCGGAATTGGCCATCTTGTTGCTGTTTTTGAAATCTTTGAGGAAATGGTGGAGGTGGCTTGCTCAAACACTTTTCTGCCGCAGATTGCTAAACTGATGCTGTAGCATTCTGGGTAAATTCAGCAGCTGAACTTGCTGAGTTTTCCCTCTTCTCTTCACCAATTTGGATTGAAGTGGGCTTGTTTTTTCGCTTATCTTTCTCCTCATTTAACTCCAGATTTTTCTCACTTCTCAAAGTCACCACCTTGCACTGCTCTTTGCCATCCCTCCTTGGATTTTCGGTGTCACTTGGCAAGGTACCTTGCGGTCTATTCCTCAATTCATTAGCCAATTGCCCCATTTGAATCTCAAGGTTTATCAAGGAGGCTTCTTGGCTCTGAATCACAGCATCATTCTTGGCCATATATTCTTTCATTAAACTCTCCAAAGAGCTTGATTGAGATACTTGAGGCGGAGAAGGTTGTTGCACTCTTGGTGGTTGTTGAGAAAACCCCAGTGGATATGTTGTCTTGCCTTGCATTGGTGCTCCACTTGAACTAGCTCCTTGACACCCCCCCCCCCTGAGAAATTTGGATGTTGCCTCCACCCCGAATTGTAAGAGTTTGAATATGGGTTGTTACGGTTGGCATTTTGATTCCCCACATAGCAAACTAAGGCGGGATTTGAAGGACAACTCTCAAAAGTGTGCCCATCTCCACAATAGACACAAGACACATTAGCAACTTGTCCCATAGCAGCTGGTTGTACCATTCCCCCCAAACTCATGTTCTTGAGAATGTTAGTCATTGATGAAACTTGAGCGGTCAAAGCGGTCAATGCATCCACTTCAAGTACACCCGCTACTTTTTCGACTTGTTGAGGCTCTAGCATTGGACCATTGATAATAGTTGCTAGCAATCCTTTCCAAAATCTCATAGGCTTCATTGTAGGACTTAGAGAGAATAGCCCCATTAGCTGAAGCATCCAACACCATGCGAGTGGAAGAATTTAGCCCATTATAGAATGTTTCCATTTGTATACAATGCGGGATCCCATGGTGCGAGCACTTCCTCAACAATTCTTTAAATATCTCCCAAGCTTCACAAAAGGATTCATCTTCTAGCTGCTGAAAAGACATGATTTCATTGCGGAACTTGGCATTCTTGGTAGGAGGAAAGTACTTCATTAAGAATTTTTCAGCCAACTCATTCCATGTAGTCACCGAGTCGGGAGGAAGGGTGTTGAGCCAAGCTCTAGCTCGATCCCTCAAAGAGAACAGGAACAACTTCAACCTTAGGGCCTCTTCACTTACTCCTTGTAGCTTGAAAGAATCGCTCACCTCCAAAAATGAACGAAGGTGGAGATGAGGATCTTCCGTTGGCAGCCCACTAAATTGACCAACCGTTTGGAGCATTTGGAACATGACGGGCTTTAACTCGAATTGGGCTGCTTGGATTTCGGGCATCACAATGCTCGGATTGAGCTCATTAAACATAGGGGCAGCATACTCCCTTATGGCCCTCTCTCTATCATCGGCCAAGGCAATGGCGTTAGCAATATTATGGGCATCCCCAACCCCTTCAATCTCATCAGCCATATTGAAATGATTTTTACCCCTTTGTTCCCTTCTTCTTCTTCTAAAAGTGCGTTCAATTTTGGGGTCAATAGGAGCTAGTTCAAGGTCTTCTTGCTCGTTCATGCACTAGAGTATTCCTGAAAATTCACAAAACCGAGCAAGCAAGATTAGAACAACACAGAAAAATAAATTGCAAAATAATTGATATTACACAAATTTTTAATTTCAATCCCCGGCAACGGTGCAAAAAACTTGTTGTGAAAATTATATGTGCAAGTGTACACAGTCCAACACGAGTAATATAATGATAAGTGAATCGTCTCCACAGGGATTGGTATTAAAAAGTTCAATGTAAACACCAATTAATTACAACTTAGAAATTTAAGAAACTGAATTGAGTGGTTGTTGAAACTAAAATAAAATGAAAGAAATTAAAATATGCTTAAAATTAACCACAAGTTCTAGAGAAATAACAGCAAGAAGAATTATCAATGGAAAAATTGGACTTGAATAGCTAAATCCTCATATGTCAAAAACTGCCCAGAATGCTATAGCATTAAATTTAGCAAATTGCACCAGAGTTAACTAGAATTCACAATGTGCTCAACAGATTTTTCCAAAACTTGTGAATATAGTTCTACCATCAAATTAAATATATTCCTATATCAAATCAGACTTAAGAACACAAATAACAGCACCAATTCTCAAAAGATATGCAAGGTAAGTAAAATATTCCTATTCTACTCACTAAGTACAACCTAACAATGGTTATGCTCTTGCATCATTCAAGTACAAACTACTACATTCAACCTTTCCAGAATTAAATCTAGCTTAATAATCTGCCATTGTTGGCCAAACAACAACAAACAATAATCATGAACAACACTTGAATGAACAATGGTGAATTTACGTAAATATGCATTTAAACTTTAATAACTATGACATAGGGTTCTTTAGCCATTCAAGTCTCAAAAAGCTTAGCTCATAGCTAAATTAGTATCCAAAATCTGAAATGGACAATTGATATCCATGAGTTCTAAAATAGCTATTCTAAATTAGGAACTACAAAAATTAAAGAAGAAGAGTAAATGGGACAAATCCGATATAGTTGGTGTGTGAATCCTCCTTGTCCTTCTCGTTCCCCTTCAACAATTGTACTTCTCTATATTTTTCTCTCTGTTTTTCTGTACTTTTTTCTTCTGATAGTCCTTCAATGGCTGCCACTAAGGTGATACTGCTGGTACTCCCATTTTTCCAAATTAGGGTACAAAAATATCATGTCTCCAATTAGAAAGCCCACCTTCTTTTCCTCCACATAGGCCCACTAAATTGGACCACTTTTCTGCCCAAAAATAACTCCAGTTGGCGCCAGTTATGGACCCATGCCACCTGGCCATGAATTAAAAAAGAAATGACACAGTTGCCTTTAATTTCCACGTCAGCAAGTGAGCTCCAACATGCTGCAGCATGAATTTTTGCAATCTGGAAAGTTTCGGCTTTTGCTTCCAAACCAAACTTCCAATTTTTCTTCTTCAATCCTTCCATGGATAGCTTGATTCCCTTTTTTCACAGAAAACTATAACAAGATTAGTTATTTAATTTCAATTTAAACCCAAAACATTGCAAGACTTCAATTTTAGATCAACTAATTATATAGATAGATAACAACTTAAAATTAACAAACAAAATCATCACTCTTTTTATGAATAATTAAGTTTAAAAGTCAAATAAATAACTCTATATCATAGAGTTATCAGGCGCCCATCTGATCAAAGCCATCATGAGGCTACTAGAATCTACATGAATGCTAAGATGAAGAAAGGTCAATCTGTGCGTGAGCATGTTTTGAACATGATCAGTGTACTTCATGAAGCTGAGACGCATGGAGCAGTAATGGATGAAAAGACACAAGTAATCATTATACTTGAGTCTTTAACTCCTGCCTTTTCCGCATTCACAAAAAATTATGTCATAAAAAAATTGGATTTTAACATGACACAATTGCTGAATGAATTACAAACTTTTGAGTCTTTGAATAAGACCATCTCAAGTCAGGCTGAAGCAAATGTTGCTAAAGCAAAACCATCTTCTTCAAAGAAGAAAAGAAAAGGCAATAACAATGACAGCAAACCTAAAAAGGACAATCCAAAAAAGGCAAAGAAGTCATCCAAGGGGCCCAAGAACAAAAAGAACAATGACCCCAAACAAAAGGCACCCAAAGGAAAGTGTTTCCATTGTAATGTCGATGGTCATTGGAAGAGAAACTGTCCAAAGTATCTCGCCGAGCTAAAAGAGAAAAAGAAAGGTAAATCAGATTTACTTGTACTCGATGCTTGTATGGTTGAACAAGATAAATTATCATAGATAGTTGATTCTGGTTCCACTAACCATGTTTGTTCTTGTTTGTAGATGCTTGAGTCCGCAAAGCAGTTGGAGCAAGGAGAGATGACTATGAGAGTGGGAAGTGGAGCGCTTGTTTCAGCCAAAGCATGTGGAACAGTCTGTTTAAATTTTTAGAACAATTTTCTAGTTTTGAATAATGTGTTATTTATTCCTGAAATTACTGGAAACATTATTTCTTTATCTTTGTTACATGAACAAAATTTTAACATTTCTTTTAATAATAATATAATTTTTATTTCAAGGAATGGGAACAATATTTTTCATGCAAAACAAAAGAATGGACTGTACATGCTTAATCCAATAGAAAAATCGCTCAATAATTCTGAATTGTTTAAAGTAGCTGTTCCACAAAGTAACAAAAGACAAAAGGTTTCTAAAGATAATGACACATATCTATGGCACTTAAGATTAGGTCATATCAGTCTAGATATGATAAACCGGTTAACTAAAAGTGGTCCTCTAAGGGAACTAACAGTTGGAACCCTACCGGTTTGTGAATCCTGTTTAGAAGAAAAATTGACTAAACGACCTTTCACTTCGAAGGGAAATAGAGCCAAAGAACCACTAGAGCTAATACATAGTGATGTATGTGGTCCAATTAACATTCAAGCTCGAGGTGGTTATGAATATTTTGTCACATTTACTAACGACTATTCTAGATACGGTCATGTGTACCTAATGCTTAAGAAGTCAGAAACTTTTGATAGGTTTAAAGACTTCAAAGCTTTAGCTGAGAAGCAATTAGGTAAATCTTTAAAAACACTTCGATCTTATCGTGGTGGTGAATATTTGGATTATGAATTCAAAGATTTCTTGCTGGAGCATGGAATTCTATCCCAACTCACAGCACCTGGAACGCCACAACAAAACAGAGTTTCAGAGAGAAGAAACCAGACTCTGTTGGACATGGTCAGGTCTATGTTAAGCTACTCTTCACTTCCCTTATCGTTTTGGGGATATGCACTACAAACGGCTAACTACATTTTGAATGTAGTTCCGTCCAAAGCTGTGACAAAGACACCTCTGGAACTATGGAATGGAAATAAACCTAGTTTACGACATTTCCGTATTTGGGGTTGTCCTGCTCATGTGCTAAGACCTAAATCTGGAAAACTGGATTCTAGGTCTGAAGTGGTTATATTCGTGGGCTATGCTCCAGAAACAAGAGGTGGATATTTCTATAGCCCAAGTGATCAAAAGGTATTTGTTTCGACAAATGCAACCTTTTTAGAACACAACTATATGAATGATTTTAAACCTCAGAGCAAAGTAGTTTTAGAGGAAATAATGACAGATAATATTTCATCTCCACTCTCTTTGTAATGCCCCGGATTCCCTATTATGGTTAATGGCTGGTTTAGTAGGCCGGGAGGGCCATAACTGTTTAATTATGCCATTAAATGTGTTTATGCATGTTTATGAGAATTATATTATAATATAATGTTAAATGCACGCATGTGAGTCCACATTTGTTTACAGGGGTATTATGGTAATTTGGCCCGTTGAGGGTATAATTGTATATTTGTATGTGCGATAATGATATATTGTGAGACCACATTATAATGTGGATTGGTTCGAGTATTTCGACATGAGACGATCTTTAAACATGATTTATCGGTTTGGTCATAACAGGTTTGAGCTCGGGGCTCGGGGTGAGTCTCGGGGTGATATTGGTGGTTATAGCATTACCGGGGATTTTAGGGTAACGGGTTATGAAATATTGGTGTTTGAGGATATTGAGATTAGCGGGAATTGAGAAGCGTTAATTATAATTAACGGGTTTAGCGGAATGTACCAATTTTGCCCTTGGGGTGGCTTTGGAGGCTTAAGATGACATAGGGGCATTTTGGTCCTTTTAGGGGTGGATATATATGAACTTAAGTGGCTGAAGACTGTAGAATAAAATAGAGTAAAAACAGAGTTTTGCCTCCTCCATTCCCGTACATCACCCTCTTCATTGCTTCTTTGAGGTTTTGAGCTTTAGGTGTGGATTCAAGCTAAAGGAACTTAGGGCTGGGTTGGAGACTTGGTTCTGCTTGTGTGGGAAGTTCAAAACAGGTTCTAAGGTAAGCTTTGACCATTGAATTCAAATTAAGCTCTGTTTTTGTTCTAGCTTTTGAATCATGAGTTTTGATGTGGAAAGTGTGAATCAAAGGGGGTTTTTAGTGTTAGTTTGATTGGGGTTTTATGTGAGTAAGATAAGGGTGTTGCTTAGGGGTTCAATTATATGTTTGGAAGAGGTTTTAAGATGGTTTGAGGGACTGGTTTGAGAGGAAAAACGTACAGGGAGAAAACTGGTTCGTGTGGCCGACTTAGCCATTCTGGGCTGAGCGCCGTGGCGCAGCAGGGGAGCGCCGCGACCCTTGGCGCCTGGCAGATGGGGAGCTTCTCTGTCAGGGGGGTGCGCCACGGCGCAGCAGAGGGGGCCACGGCCCTTAGAGCCCATTTTGCTAAAATGAGGTTTTTGGCTCGGGGATTCAAACCATAGGCCTCGGGGTTGGACCTAGCACCCGGTTGGGTAGTGTTTGAGGTCTCGGGGGCTGGGTTTTGGTTTGGGAACCCTCAATTGTCATTTTTATTAATAAATGCTATAATTTGGTTATGACCAGGTGACCGTCAAGGTTTTTAAAGGTTGATCGTTCTCAGGGGTCGTTCATATTATAATCCTCACTCGAACTAGAGGTAAGAAAACAGTGTATGAATACAGTTGCACCCTGTATAGGTATATGACATGCATGGTTTGATATTAAGGCATGTTGGTTGATATATGTGGACATGGATTGCATATTAAATGCTATTGAATGCTGATTACCTGCTTGAGACACTGACTAGTCAGGGACCGACTCTAAAGTCGAGAATCACGCATTGAATGGCTCTATAGCATTAATGCCAGACCGACCCTAGGGTCGAGAAACTTACAAGCGCTTGCCTGGTCTACGACCAGATGATTATAGCCAAGGTATATGACCCCGGTGACTGTCTGTCACAAGGCTAAGGGACGTTGTCCATAGTTTCGACTCTAGAGTCGTGAGGAAGGTTATGTTGGTGACCAATCACCATGCACCTGTCCTGTTCAAGCTTATGAAAGAAATCACCTATCAGTTAAACCCTGGTGACCCTATCGTCACATGGATAGAGGGAGCGATGCTCATCATTGTGACTTTTGGCTATTGTCACCTATTTGTTGGACTGACAGTCCTGAATGGTTATTATAATCGTTGTTGATATTATATCATGCTTTATTGTGTTTCCTTGCTGGGCCTTGGCTCATGGGTGCTATGTGGTGCAGGTAAAGGAAAGGAAAAGCTTGGCCAGCCTTGAGTGGAGAGCTTGGGCGATGTAATGTACATACAGGGCCGCTTGATCGCCACGGTCAAGGAGTTCTCAGAGGGACTAGGGGTTTACCCTATTTTTGCCGCTTAGGCCGGCGGGGATTGTATATATGAACTGTAGCAACTCTTTTGTAACATGAACTATTTGTAAACGTTTTAAAAAGGCTCATGAGCAGTGTATTTACTTAATCAAAAGTGCCCTTTCCTTTTTACTGGTTTTATACCTTAACCTGTTAATGACACTTAGATCACGTTTTTAACCAAAGGACTCGGGTAGCGGGTCAAATTTCCGGTTCACCGTTCACCGTAACTGTTCTGGGCTAACCAGGGCGTTACACTCTTCATCAGTTAATGATAAAACAACCAAAGAAACCACAATTACTGAAAAGGAAATACCAGTGCAACGTCGTAGTGGGAGGATTGTGAGACAACCTATTCGTTATGAACATGAGGCACATGTTCTTGTATCAGATACTGAAAAGGACGATCCATTGACTTTTAAAGAAGCAATGGAAAACCCTGATGTTGATAAGTGGCAAGAAGCCATGAATCAAGAAATGGAATCAATGTATTCAAATTCAGTCTGGGAACTTGTAGATCTGCCTGACAATGTTAATGCCATTGGATGCAAATGGATCTACAAGAAGAAAATGGGTGCAGATGGAAAGGTAGAAACCTATAAAGCAAGGCTTGTGGCCAAAGGCTACACACAGAGAGAGGGTGTGGACTATGAAGAAACATTTTCTCCTGTGGCCATGCTTAAGTCCATTCACATACTCTTATCCATAGCTGCCATCTATAATTATGAGATATGGCAAATGGACGTCAAGACAGCTTTTCTGAATGGCCACCTTGATGAAACCATTTATATGGAACAACCAGAAGGGTTTATAAAGAAGAATCAAGATCAAAAGGTATGCAAATTGTTGAAATCCATATATGGATTGAAACAAGCATCAAGATCTTTGAACTTAACATTTAATGAAACTATTAAAACATATGGTTTCGAATAAAATGTTGACGAAGCATGTGTTTATAAATACATCAAAGGAAAAATTGTGGTTTTCTTAGTTCTTTACATTGATGATATCCTACTCATTGGGAATGATGTAGAGACATTATCAAATGTAAAGAAATGGTTGGCTGACAAATTCCAAATGAAAGATTTGGGAGAAGCGAGCTATGTTCTAGGCATTAAAATTCTAAGAGATAGAAAGAACAAGCTCCTAGCACTTTCACAAGCAAATTATATTGATAAAGTGCTTGAAAGATTCTCTATGAAGAATTCCAAAAAGGGTCAATTGCCGACCAAACATGGAATTTCTCTTTCCAAAGATCAGTGTCCTAAGACACCACAAGAGCAAGAGGATATGAGAAAGTATCCCTATGCGTCAGCTGTGGGGAGCCTAATGTATGCAACGTTATGTACTAGACCTGACATATGTTATGTAGTAGGGATTGTCAGTCATTATCAATCAAATCCAGGTTTGGAACATTGGATTGCGGTGAAACATATTCTCAAGTATCTCAGGAGAACGAGAGACTATATGCTAGTATATTCGGGTAGTGACCTCGAACCTACTGGATACACTGACTCGGATTTTCAATCTGACAAGGATAGTAGAAAGTCTACTTCTGGGTCAGTATTCACTCTTGGTGGTGGAGCAGTTGTTTGGAGAAGCACTAAGCAATCTAGTATAGTTGATTCAACCATGGAAGCTGAATACATAGCAGCTTGTGAAGCAGCTAAGGAAGCAGTTTGGCTGAAAAAGTTCTACACAAATTTGGAAGTAGTTCAAGAAGTGGAGAAACCACTTGTTCTTTACTGTGACAACAGTGGAGCAGTGGCCAATTCTAAAGAACCAAGAAGCCACAAGAGGGGAAAGCATATAGAGCGCAAATACCACTTAGTCAGAGAAATCGTACATAGAGGAGATGTGACCATTCTGAAAATCGCATCAGAACACAACCTGGCGGACCCGTTCACGAAGATGCTTCCAGCAAAGCAATTCGAGGGTCATGTACGTAATATGGGATTGAGAGAAATGCCTCACTTGCTTTAAGTACAAGTGGGAGATTGTTAGGAGTGTGTCCTAAAAGCATGTAAAGACATCTGTTTTTTTTTTAATGAATAAATAAATACAATAGTTTATTATTATTGTTATATTTAGATTGTTAAATTATTGTTTGAATAATTTTGAAAATATCAGAAAAATTCCATATTCATTATTGAGGATGTGATCTTGTATTAGTACGAGAGAATTAAGATAACATCAATGAATAAAAATAGTCAACAACAACAAATTAAAGTTATGAAATTCTTTAATTGGAGTTGTAAGTACGGTTTACTGAGTATCATAATGATACAAATAATCTAGATTCAGATTATTGATGTGGAAAAACATCTCGGTAAAGGTGCTTCATATAATATGATTATATATGACATGGACCATATGAATTAGAGTCTTTATCCAAAAACCATTTAACAATAAAGACTTGTAATTCATATCATAACTGATGATGATTTATAGATCAACCTAAATCCTGAGTGTTCATGAACTCCTGTTCATGTTTATTAAATCTTTTGATTCATTCGTTAAGGTCTCTTCAAAGAATGAGGCTAATGACTTTTGTTTTGGAGATTTAATATCATGGATGGCTGGGAACATGTATCAACAATACGGAATCGAATCGTATATTAGTTCCCTTAAGGGTTAATTCTGGAACTGAATGATTTTGAGCTCAAATCTATAATTAGATTATAGATTATTTATTCACTAGTGAATTAATGGTACTTAAGGAATAAGAAGTAAATTAGAAAGGTTAAATGGTAGTTCTTCCATTCTAATTTATGAACTAATTAATTAGAGGGTTGAACTATTGTAAGATGGTTATATCAATGGACGACTTAAGAAAAACATTTCTGTAAAAGTATATCTATAACATAAAGAGTACAATTATGAATTTATAGTGGAGTAATATCATAATTAATAAATTAACTATTATAATTAAAGATTTTAATTATTTAGTTTCAATTTATTGGAGCTTAATGTTATAGGTCCATGGTCCCCGAAATGGCTCAAACAATCACTGTCAAAAGCAAATACAAAAAATGGGCAAAAAGGACTTATGTGATAAGTAAAATATTTTTCTATAATTAGTTAATTATTTGATTTGACAAAAATATAATTAATTTTGAATTAATTTATTTTTGGGATTTTCAATATTTAAATAATAATAAAAATTGGGAAAAATCACATTCCATCACAGGCATGTGGTACACGTGTGGTACAGTGCACATGCACTGTGCTACACTCATAACAGAGTTTACTCAGTCTCTTGATTCCACTATTTTAGTTATTTAAATATTAAATAAATAATGAGATATTTTAATATGATTAAAATATTATTATTTAAACAAAAATATGATAACTGGTAAGTTATTTTGAATTTGTTTAAAATAACAAATATTTTAATATATTGAATATTATTAAATATTGGATATCAGTTTTTCACATAACGTAACTTTTCAGGGATAGAAAAATATCTAGGAATCTCTCTCAGAGAAAGAGAACAGTGACAAAAACTAAAGTCATTGTTCTTCACAAAACCTAGGTCCAAACTTTATCAGATCTCATGTGTTGAGAACATCTGATAAATAGTTATTGCCTATTATTTGTATAGCGAGCCCACACTCATTCTTTGTGTGCCTGAGAACATTTTGGAAGATCTTGGTGTGAGATCTCAAGGATTCGGGCATACGAAAAGATAGCAGCAAGGAAGGACCTGAGGTAATTTTTCTATTATTGTCCTTATTCAATATATATATATATGAGTGTGAAGAAGTAGATCTAGAAATCTTATGGGATTAATCTGACAATTTGATTATTGTTCCGCTGCTCTCTGATTTGATCAATAAAAACCAACATCCCGCACTTGTCTCCAAATTCTCGGTTTTGGTATGGAAAATAAGTTAGATTTTATGTGTTATATGTTTGTATGTATGTTTTTTTTATGTTTATAGTCACTTGGGAAATATGGTTGCTTAGACAGCAAATTCCAAGATTTTTATCGTTATCGTAGACTATAGTTGTGTTTAAACCTACATCTAATATAGTAGTTAAGATCACTATAGCAGTTTTTATCACATACTATGATAATGAGTTAATGGCCATCAATATTGCAGTCCATTTTATGTTTTACGTTTTAGTAGTTTTTCCTTACTGGGCATTACGCTTATTCCTTTTTATTTAGATTGACTAGGAAAATGAACATGGAAGACCAGATAGATCTGAGGTAGGTTTGGCATGTGTATTGGGCGAGGAACTAAAGGAATGAACTGATGGGATCGATCGAGGATAACGTTGATATTTTGAGTCTTTTAATTATGTATTTAAAATTTCCACACTTAGTACTTTGAATATTTAAATAAATGTTTTGTTTTCTATATTATTTTATGTATGAACAATGGGATCCCGTACTTTTGGATTTTCTATAATAAAGTCTTTACTATTTTATGCATGTATCCAAAAGATAGTCGTATGTCTTGGTAGTTATTAAAGGTCTGAGGTCTTTAAATTAGTCGGATCTTTACAGTTGGTACCAGAGCCACGGTTCATATGCATAAAGTTCTCGTTGATACACACCCAAAAGCTCCAGGATCTAACCGCCAATGTAAGTGTCTTGTTATGAATATTATGCTTATGTTGAAACTAACATTTTAGTTAATATGTTTTTAGTCAAAATGAATGGAGCCATGACTTATCAAGATATCCGTTCCATTAAGGCATTGAAAAAGATCAGAGAGTCAAAGGATACAATAGGTGTGCTAGAAAGAATCACTCAAAGATTGGTCAGATTTCACAAGGAGATAGCTCACCTTGAAATCACTAGGCAAATTATGATGAAAGCCATGGAACAATATGTCCTAGTAATTAGGATGTTTAAAGATATGGATTTTGTAGTTTCAAATTTGGAAGAATTATGGAAAACTTTAGATGATGAAGATAATTTACCGATAACGATTAGATATTATTCTCTTATACTTAGGTTTACCAATAGGTTTGAGATTCAATTTACCCATGAACAAAAGAATAATATCCTAATGAATATTCCCCGTGGTATATTCAAGGCTTATGATATGAATGATTATGAGGAAATAACTGATGATATTCTAGATGAAGGGTCAGATGTAAAAGATCTTGATTTTGAGAAATTTTACCGTAGTTATAATTAGTATTGTTTCCTTATTTATTTTGAATTATTATTGTAATAAGTGAAAATTTTCCAAATGAAAAAAGTTATTATGATTTTTGAATTGTATGTGTGAAATTTGAATTATTTTTTTCATAATTAATTTAGAATAATTAAATAAATAATGGCTAAATTCAGTGAGGGTGGATACAAATCAATGGACCGAGTTCTGTATTGAGAGTATAGGGGGCCATAGTAGTGAGAATGATTTTAATGATCTCAGCCCCCCCTCAATATGGTTAACTTTGGAACAACGACAAGTTTCGAGCCTGAGAATTAAGTCATATAGGGTGGTTAGAAACAGACTTAAGAAATAATACAGATGGCCTAATAGTCTAAGTATGAAAACACACCCTAATTTATAAAGATGACTTACATAATTTTTCATAAGAAATCATAAATGATAGGTCTGAGTTATGTTTGCTTAGACTAAGTGCTTATCTTAGAAACTATTAGGGTAAGTTCTAACGTGTTTCTCTCGACTATTAGAACTTTGTTGAAGATGTCTCTCTGAAGGTCTACATGAACTAACAACAATGCCCCCAGCACCACCAACGAGACACACGAAGACTTTCCTGTCCGAAAAAAGGGAGGACCTGCTACCACTGCCGCTACTAAAAGAAACACACCACCTCCGATCGAAAACAATGTTGAAGTTATTCAGTTATGACAACAAGTAGAAGAACTACTACAGCAACAACGGCAACCTCAGTCGCAGCCTCATCCAACGACTCAAGCACCCCAACCATAGTGCGGGGGATGGCCGATGGAAAATTACGCGTCCTATCCATCTTACTACATGGAGCCAGTCTATGAGCATTTTCGAAAGCAGCACGTTTCATATTTTGAAGGGAAAACCGACCCCTTTGAGGCTAAGGAGTGGCTCAGGAATGTAGAGTCGATTCTGGCACACATGAATCACGGCAACGCGGATCGCATATCTTGCATTACTTCTTTACTGAAAAAGGATGCCAGAATCTAGTGGGATTTGGTGCAACAGTCTCAATATATCACCACCATGACTTGGGCCAGATTTGTGGAGTTGTTTCGTAAGAAGTACTACAATTCGCAGTCATCGCTACCAAGGTGGAGGAATTTGTCAGCTTGAAACAGGGAGATTTGTCGGTAGTCGAGTACGCTCGGCACTTTGATCGGCTAGCAAAGTTCGCACCTTTGTTATTCATTTTATTGATGGAATCCCATATTTGGTTATGACTAGGTGACCGCTAAGGAACCAAAAGACAGATCATTTTCAAGGGTCGTTCTTTTGTTAATTCTCGCTCGAATCAGAGGTAAGAAAACTGCACCCCATATGTGACATGCATGGTTATTCATGAGGCATGTTGAATGTTTAAATGTGGAAGTTGATTGGATATCGAATGCTTAGAAAATCTTGCTCATTTGTGCATGGCACTGACTGAATAGTCAGAATTGGCAATGGTGTTAGTATTAACTAAGAAGTCGTGACTCATTAGTCAGGTTCGGTAGTAGTATTGAGCACTTGTCACATGGTATTGACTCATAAGTCAAGAACGGTCTTAGCGTGTTAACGCAAGCCGACGCTCCTAAGGTAGGGTACGTCTGCCACATACTCATAATTCCAGGGTTTACGAGTATGTTAGACACTTGACCAAATGAATTAAATAAAATGTTACTAAGAAATACATAAAAATTTAAAACTTTTATCTAAATTTATTAATAGAAATTATTACATGTATGAATAATTTAAATTTAATGTAGCAATATGAAAAATCCTAAACCACTATTGCATTGCTACTGAGTCCGTGCTTCACAAGTTGCTCAACATCTAAAGCCACACCTGGAAAAATATTGGAAAATAACATAATGAGCTAACACTTAGTAAGAAAATATCATGCATACACATACACATGAATGTCGTGAATTTGAATTACACATATACTAATATGCTGACTTATATACTTATGCATTACATTTATTACTCATGCACTTTCAAACTTTACTTTTATGATCTTTCTTTTACTTTCACATTTTTATGGGCCCAAGTTCACTTGTGCACACTGTTTAATTCGGCCAATGCTTGCAGGGCTTGTTACATATATCATGTAACGCCCTGGATAGCCAAAACCGTTACATTGTGTGTTTATAAAGTGCTAGACTTGCTAATCAAGTCGTTTTATTAAAAACGTGCTATTGAAACTATAAAGGAACTAGGGTTAACATGTTTTGGTCTCAAAAGTCACATTTTTCATAAAGAGACGTTTCATGATTACACGGGATCCCTAAAATATTAAGTTTAAAGACCGTTTACAAAAGTCATAAGGTTTAGATACAATATCAAGCCACATTAAGGCAAAACAGACAGTTAGGCAATCCCTGTCCTGATCCACTCCTCGACCATGGCGATCGAACAGCTGGCTATGTACATTCAACCCCGCAGCTATCCATCTCAAGATTGGTCCAGCTTGCCTTTGCCTTTACCTGCACCACGTAGCACCCGTGAGCCAAGGCCCAGCAAGAAAACGCAACGACAGAGCATAAGCAATCAACAGACAAATCAATATCTCATACTGCATCACATGTTCTTAAACATATCTACATTAAGAATAGTCAAGTATTCAGCATACTAAACATATCAATTATAACATACACCAAATCACATATGATAACTAGGGTTAGCGCCCTCAGGCCGTACCCTCCGTTATCCCACTGACTCAGGCCCGCTTAAACCGAGCTCAGTGAATATTAAGCTGTCCTCGGCTACCAGTGGCCAAGGTGCGCCCTGTACGTAAATATTGTGTTCGGCAATCTTAGGCCGCTATCACATGTCCCATGGCATAATACCATCATTGACATAATACAATTATCGAGAGCACTTAGTCCCATCACAAACATATAACCGGGTGCGGTTTTTTTACCTTTCGATTCGCTAGTGTTGATCACTTGACTCCTTGAGCACGATCCCTCCCGATCCCTAGCGCCCACCTAAACACAACCATAGGTCAAAGTCATCATTAAACCTCAAGTCCAAAACCTAGCCTCGGGACCAATCCCGAGCCCCTGTGAAGTCCTAGTTCCACCAAACAAGGTGGTGGAATCAATCCCCAAACCCTTGGTCAAAAACCGTTGAAAATAACCCTAAAATCCTTTTTCTGAAGACAGGGTAGCACTACAACGCTCATTGGAGGGTGCTACAACGCTAAAAGTAGAAGTAAAATCCCCGAGGAAGCAGGGCCTAGCGCTACAACGCCCAAAGGCTAGCGCTAGTCACAGACAGGCAACCTCCCAGTTTTCCCTCCTGCAATTTCCTTGAACCAAACTCAACCAAAACATCTCCAAACCTTCACCAAACTCAAAAACAATCTTATTAACACACTCCACTCATCCAAAGCATCCCAAATACCTAGAAGTCAAGCACATGCATCCCCAATCTCAAAATTCACCATAGCCACTTCTAGACATCAAAACTCAGCAGAAACCAGTTAAACATCAAAGTTAGACCAGTTAAACCAGGATCCTTGATGCTCCGCCTAACCTAGCCCTCCTCTGAGCTTTGCACTAGGACAACCTAAGAAAAGTGGTGAGAGAACCACAAACCGACCCTAGAGAAAACTAGCTCTGTTTTCCTCCCCTTCTCTTTTCTTTATTTTCCTTCTTTTCTTTCTTTCCTCACACTTCTGTAGTATTCTACCACTTCCACTAACATAAAGCCTCAGTAATACCCATCTTTAAAAATCCAAATGACCTTAATGCCCTCCTTATTAATTATAAACCATTTAATCCACTTAGGGGCATTTTAGTCATTTCACCCCAATTCTCGCTAACTCCTCGAGTGTCTCTAATACTTACCACTTAATTACTGATACCTAATTAATCACCAATAATATTCCTCGATGTCAAAATAGACTCCAATATACTCGCTAAATTCCCATTTATACCCCTAGGCTCACCCCGAGCTGGGTATAAATCCCCACCATGACTTTTTCGCTAATCTGCTCACTAGGATCGTCTCGAGTCATAGATCACAGATATATCTACATAATAATGTGGTCTCAAGAATTATCACATATATCAATATAGTTATGCCCATAATGGCCAAAATTACAAGTGTGCCCTTCTAACCTAATCAGGGCCTACATACATACTAATACACATAGTCATGCATCTCGAATATTCAAATAATCATATAACATGCTTTAAATCATAATCATGCATTCTACTCATTAAAGTCACACATAATTCCCATTATGCCCTCCAGGCACACTAATCAAGGCCCTTAAGCCTTATTAGCGAATTTGGGTCGTTACATATCATATAAAATCCCATGGGTTCTCCTCCGGCTAGCCATCATCACAGCTAGGCTCATCATAATACTCATTTCATCGTTGCCATACTTATTACACATATGGAGGAGAAAGATGAGAACATGGCAAACATATCTGAATGGTCAACTCTGACCTAGCCCACACTAGTGGGCAGCCACTATAGGTCTTATAGACCTCTGTCTTCTTTACTGAACTCACTTAATTGCTTCATCGAAACAATGGCACCCTTTTTAACCATCCTATTATCACTTTGCTTAAGCCTTGTGTTATTAAAAATGTTTAACTTTACATAAGACTTTTCAAGGAATTTCATAACTTTTCTCATATTCTTATGCATGGTCTTATATCACATAATAATGTATCACATAACTGTACATACCATGCATACATGTAGATGCTGAAATGCCAATGTTCATGTTCATGATTCATGTTTGATGGTATTCAATCAAGGCATTGTATCACATCTCATATAACTCCAAAGATCTTTAGTCATAATACACGAAGCTTTGGGTTGGTGGCATTGTTATACCTTGCATAGAGCTATAGCTCAGGTCTAAGGTTTCCAGCCTAAAAGCTTAAATGCTTCATATATCTTTTCGATCCAAGATCTGAACTGGTTGCTCTTCATAAGCCAAATCTGTCTGTAACTCCAAATCTTCATACCTCAACACATGAGTCACATCTGAGACATACTTCCGAAGCATAGAAACATGGAATACGTCATGGACTCCTGATAATGATGGTGGCAAAGCTAACCTGTACGCCACCTGACCAATCCTCTCCAGGATCTCAAATGGTCCAATAAATCTAGGGCTTAACTTGCCCTTCTTTCCAAACCTCCTCACCCCTCGCAAAGGTGAAACTCGAAGGAACACGTGGTCCTCAACCTGAAACTCCACGTCCCTATGCTTAGGATCAGTGTAACTTTTCTGTTTGCTCTGAGAAGCGAGCATTCTAGCCCAAATCTTCTCTATAGCTTCACTTGTCCTCTGAACCATATATGGCCCTAAATATCTCCTCTCACCTATCTCATCCCAATGAATGGGTGATCTACACTCCCTCCCATATAACATCTCATAAGGAGCCACTCCAATCGTTGACTGATAACTATTGTTATATGAAAATTCAATCAATGGCAGATACTTACTCCATGAACCCTCAAAATCAATCACACATGCTCTGAGCATATCCTCCAATACCTGAATCGTCCTCTCAGACTGTCTGTTAGTCTAAGGATGAAAGGCTGTACTGAACTTCAACTGAGTCCCCAAAGCCTTCTGCAAACTACCCCAAAACTTAGAAGTGAAAGTAGGATCCTGGTCCGACACTATAGACCTAGGAACCCCATGGAGACGTACGACCTCCCTCACATACTACTCAACATACTGATCCACAGTATATGTTGATCTTATTGGTAGAAAATGGGATGAATTGGTGTATCTATCTACTATCACCCACACCGAGTCATGAAGTCCTACTGTCCTGGGTAATCCTCCCACAAAATCCATAGTAATGTCCTCCCATTTCCATTCCGGAATACCCAAAGGCTGGAGCAACCCTGCTGGTCGCTGATGCTCAGCTTTCACCTGCTGACAGGTTAAGCATCTGGCAACGTACTCCACCGCATCCTTCTTCATCCCGGGCCACCAATACAAAGTCCACAGATCCTGATACATCTTCGTGTTACCCGGATGAAGTGAGTACGGTGTCGTATGAGACTCATCCAGTATCTCTCGTTTGATCCCCTCATCAGCTGGAACACAAATTCGTCCCTGATACCGAAGCAATCCAATCTTAGAAACAGAATAGTCCTTAGCTACTCCCGCCAAGACATCCTCTCTGACCCTCTGTAACTGAGCATCTATCAACTGTCCCTCTCTAATCCGCTTTAGCAGGGCGACTGCAGAGTGATATGGGCCAACCGGCCTACCACCAACTCCATCCCCGCTCTGACCATCTCATAAGCTAACTTCCTTGAGATCTGAACAGAACTATACAACTGACCAGGACCTCTGCAGCTCAATGCATCCACCACCACATTGGCTTTCCCCGGATGGTAAAGAATATCGCAATCATAATCCTTTACCAACTCTAGCCAACGCCTCTGTCTCATGTTCAGGTCCTTCTGTGTAAAGAAATACTTCATACTCTTATGGTCAGTGTATACCTCGCACTTCTCCCCATATAGGTAGTGTCGCCAAATCTTTAGTGCAAAAACCACTGTTGCCAGCTCCAAATCATGGGTAGGATACCGCTGCTCATACTCCTTCAGCTGTCGTGGTGCATAAGCTTTAACCTTCTCATTCTGCATCAACACACAACCTAAGCCCAACCTTAATGCATCGCAGTAAACAACAAACTTCCCTTCCCCCGAAGGAAGACTCAACACTGGCGCTGTGATAAGCCGTCGCTTCAACTCTTGAAACTGTCTTCACACTTGTCTGACCAGATAAACTTTAGATTCTTCCATGTCAATTCTGTCATCAGTGCTGCTATCTTTGAGAAACCCTCTACAAATCGTCTGTAGTAACCTGCTAACCTAAGAAAACTCCGCACCTCCGAGGCGTTCCTTGGCCTCGGCCAATCCCTAACTGCCTCTATCTTATATGGATCCACCTTAATCCCATCTGCACCCACTATATGTCCAAGGAATGTCACTTAGGGTAACCAAAATTCACACTTCTTAAACTTGGCGTACAATTGATGCTCCCTCAACCTCTGAAGAACCTGTCGCAGATGAAGCTCGTGCTCTGCCTTTGAACTACAATACACCAAGATGTTGTCGATGATGACAATAACGAACTGATCTAGGAAATCCTTGAACACCCTATTCATTAGATCCACAAAGGCTGCTGGGGCATTGGTCAAACCAAAAGACATGACCAAGAACTCATAGTGCCCATATTGTGTTCGGAAGGCCGTCTTAGGTATGTCCTCATCCTTGATCCTCAACTGGTGATAACCAGATCGAAGATCAATCTTTGAGAACACCGTCTTACCCTGCAGCTAATCGAACAAGTCATTAATCCTTGGTAGGGGATACTTATTCTTGATAGTCAACTTGTTCAATTCTCGGTAGTCGATGCACATTCTCAAAGTCCCGTCCTTCTTCTTTACAAACAAAACTGGAGCACCCCATGGCGAGTAACTAGGCCTGATGAACCCCATGGCGAGTAACCAGGCATCATCATCATCCCATACTTAACTAATCATATGTACACAATCAATGTAGTCATGCATCTTACACTTAAGCACAAAATGTGAGATTTACTTACCTTAGGTCCTTAGCTTATTTTAAAACTACTCACCAATAGTCAATCAATCAAATCCATACAAATCCTATTCAAGGCAAATCATTTATTAAATTTTATCAAAATCATAAATATACACTATTGATAGTGTATATTAACAATACCAGAAACTATATAAATGATAATAATAATTATTATCAACATAATGTAATAACTCTTCTTATAAAACCATGCTTTAAACCTTGCTCATAAGATAATGTACTTTTATAATAATAATAATAATAATAATCATCTATAGATAAACTTATTTTAATATTAATAACAAAATACCTCAATAACAATACGTATATGAATGTATATATTCAAATAGTCATTTTATAAAAGAAATCATATTTTTAACATAAAATTGTAATAATCGATATAATGATAATAATATATATAAATATTTAAATTATTATTAATTAGTCATAATATCAATCCCAGTGATATAATAAATATACTTTCTCCGAAATTCATTAGTCTTACAAATATTAATAACTGTAAGAAACTAATATTTGATATTATTTTAATATTCAAATATTAATATACAGTAATAATTGTTAAATAATAAGTTTACTATAAATCACACTTTTCATATATATATATATATATACATGAAACTATATTCATGATTTACTTAACAAAATAATAACAATAAAATTAATTAATCATAATCATTTCAATGGTGGTGACGGATCGGCAAACGGATGCCCGAGGTGGACGAATCGCGACTTTGAAGTCGCACGGTGGCTGAACATAAATCGACCAATTGAGGTGTTTAATCGGCGAGTGAGCTCTGGATTCCCGTGTGGTCGATAGTTCGGAGGCCTCTGAATCCAATGGTCCGGAACGTGGCTATATGTGGCGGCCGGAAAATGGTCGTTCATCGTCGGCAACAGTAGCACACATAGAGGAAAAAGAGAGAGAAAGAAAGAGGAAGAGAAGGAGAGAGAAAGAGAATAATTTTTTTAGGAGAGAGAGAGAGAGCCTAGGTAAATAAGGCTGAAGCCTTTCTTTTTTTCGAAATTACATTTAGACCCCAAAATATTAAAATTCTTTTCAAATTAGCCCTTTAACAAAACTTTCTTAATTTTATAAAAATCTCTAATTAAATTATAGGACATTTGGGTCCAATACTTGACTACTTGAGTTTCTCTCTCTCTGTCTTTAATCTCGTTAATAACATAAAATCATGTTTTAAACACTACTTTTTCATTACTATTTCTTATTTTTATAACCTTGTACATTTTATGTATTAAAACTCTGATTTATAATAAAAATGTATTATGAAAATGTTGGATATTACAATCCTTCTCTTATTAAAATAATTTCGTCCTAGAAATTTCAAAATAAATTGGATAATCGAAGAAGAAAACTACCATTACAAATAAACAGAACAACATTACACTGCATAAGATTTTATACTCAACACTTACTTTCAGCCCGTAAAACAAAACTTATTCTTGGCTTGTAATCCTTATCATTTATAAAAAGACAAGGATGTATAAACACCTCACATGTGAATTACAAAATGAAAAGAAAGGAAAAGAGCTATAACAATAGTATAAAGTACAATGAATGTATACGAAAATACAAAGGAATCCTCATCATCTTATTCTTCTGAACACAAACCACACAACGTAAGAAGAGAAAACGACCATAATCATGAAAACATCCATGATATTCATCTTTTGCAAAAATTTTTTTTAAGCAGATGCAATTGACTGGTTATATCTCGATGATAGATGCTAAATTGAGAAACAAGTTTGTTCAATAAAGAGTTTATCGACATATAAAAAAATTGGATTACTAGAAAACAATTATATAGCTGATGGAGATTATTCTTTAAAACCAAATCTCTGTGAAACCTTTTCGTTGTCAAAACTGACTTCTTGCCCTGGATGAGAAATAGTGAGATAGGCCATTCATTAGGTACCAGTTCAGAAAAGCCTGACTCTCATTCTTTTTCTAAGAAAACATTTAAAAATCAAAATTGTTTCCAAATGTATAAAAAATAATAACGGGCGTATTGATACTATGCTAGAATGCAAATAACCGTGGCCACTAGGAAATTCACACACTTAGCTTAGTATCCCATCATTGAATAAAACATGGGATAAGTCTTGACTGACCAATCCACCATTTCATCTACTAAAACAAATAATTCTCACATGTCTAATAAGATAGGCATGTCTCATTTCAACACCTATACCAATAATACTCAATCATCACTTCACACAAGTAATACATTAACTTACTTTTGGGATAATGCAGCTAATATACTATAATTTAACCGCCGAAAGTAATTCACACTACAGAGTAATTCAGTAATTAACATTTATCACCTCGATTCATTCAACAATTCACAAACTGTTTCCATGTTCAAATCAGGCTCACAAAATCAATAGAAGTCATTCCTTTGTCGACTACATTTAATAAATTTGACTTTCGTCATCAAAGAGGATAGTGTAATACATATTAGACAAGATAAAATCTGTGATATCTATCTTGAAAACAACCAGATTCAAGGATCCAATGACCCAACAGTTTAACACATTTTTCTATAAATAAAATTCATCACATACACACTAGAACACAATCAATCTCAAGCTTTTTAAAACCAAATCATTCTTACTTCCTTCCATTTTCTCAACTAAGCAATACATGGAATCCTCATCATCTCAGATGAACTTAGACCTAACTTTAGCTTTACCTGAGCCAAATCTACCCACTTTCGAACCTTCGCCAAAAATTTCTGAACCTCTTCCACAGCCAATGGTGTATCCTACTGTAAACGTCTCAGAACAAAAGACTCAATTTCCCAAAGTTTGGCTTCCCAAATTTTACTCTAATACTGGCCTTGTCACAGTGGAGGATTCAGTTATGCTCAATAAAAAGGTGGCCGTTAGTATAGGTCAAAGCATACTCACCGCTAAAGACCAAACAATTTTATCTCAAAGGTCAGACGTAGCTCATAGGGCAGACGCGCCGAGGTTATTCAAGGACCAGAGATCCTGTTTACCTCAAAGGGTGACATGGACAAGTTAGCGGGCCATGTTCACAAGGAAATGTGTATGGTGTGTTGTTATGATGATGTTATGATGTTTATGATATGATGATGATATTATGTTGACGTGAATGAGTTTATATTTATGATATTTATGCCATTATGACCATGATGCTATGATGTATAAAGATGGATGAATATGTTTGTGTTTTGCTTGTTTATTGTTTGTACTTCCTTACTGGGCTTTTAGCTCACCCCCTTACTTTCCTTCCAGGTAGCAAATAGGTTTCTCTATGGCACGTGTGGTGATGTGGGGAGTTCTATCGTCGTGGTGTGTATGTCGTGGGGGCATCCTATGGACGATAAATGATAAATTAAAATGCCATTTTTCTTTTAATAATGTTATGTTTAATGGGACTTTTCAACTTATTAGTGAGACTTAAACTTTTGGTTGATTTAAGAACTTTGCATGAAAACTAATATTTTCTTTTAAAACTATTGGGCCAAACTTGCATGTTTTTGGCAAGACCCCACTAGGATTTTATACTAAGTGGATTTTCTCTCATAAACTTATGATTATGTGAATGTTTTTACAAAGCATTAGAGTAGGGCGTTTTACAAATGGTATCAGAGACAGGTTATCCATGTTTCCAAGGACCCTCCCCATACACGCTAAAGACGGGAAAACCTCACCTCATCGCATCGTAAGTATTTGTTTATGTGCTATTACTTGTTTCTGTTTTACTTAATTTTATAGTTTCGTAACTGTAGTAGTAAGATGCCTCCTGTGTTGAAAACGACTAAGAAACAATTGCTCAAGGAGATCCGCGCCATACCCAAAGCTCAAATCTCCTTAAGTAATTGCTTCTTAGTCGTTTTCAACACATGAGACATCTTACTACTGTAGTTATGAAACTAATACAAAATTAAGTAAAACAGAAACAAGTAATAGCACATAAACAAATACTTACGACGCGGTGATGTGAGATTTTCCTGTCTTTAGCGTGTATGGGGAAGGTCCTTGGAAACATGGACGACCATCTCTGATACCATTTGTAAAAATGCCCTAGTGTAATGCTTTGTAAAATATTCACATAATCATAGGTATATGAGAGAAAAGCCACTTAGTATAAAATCTCAGTTGGGTCTTGCTAAAAACATGCAAGTTGGGCCCAATAGATTTTAAAAAATATATCAGTTAACCTTCCCCAGGCGGTGTGGGATTGCACAACTTTACCCGGTCTTTCCCCTTACGGATCACGGGATTCTGACGGTCACAATCACCCCCCCCCCCCTTAGGGTCCGACATCCCCGTCGGCCACACTTCCGGTTGGGTCAAGGCTCTGATACCTTTTGTAAAAACGCCCGAGTCTAATGCTTTGTATAGCATTCACATAATCATAGCTTTATGAGAGAATAGACACTTAGTATAAAATCCCAGTGGGGTCTTGCTAAAAACATGCAAGTTGGGTCCAATAGTTTTAAAAGAAAATATCAGTTTTCATGCAAAGTTTCAAAACAACCAAAATTCAAGTCCCACTGATAAGTTTGAAAAGTCTCATTAAACATAACATTATTAAAAGATAAATGGAGTTTTAATTGATCATTTCTCGTCCATAGGATGCCCCCACGCCGTACACACCACGACGATAAAACTCCCCACATCACCACGCGTGCCATAGAGAAACCTATTTGCTACCTGGAAGGGAAAGTAAGGGGGTGAGCTAAAAGGCCACTAAGGAAGTACAAACCACAAACAAGCAAAACACAACAAAACACAAACATATTCATCCATCTTTATACATCATAGCATCATTGTCATAATGGCATAAATATCATAAACATAAACATATTCACGTCAACATAACAACATCATCATATCATAAACATCATAACATCATCATAACAACACATCTTATCTCATCATAAATATTTCCTTGTGAACATGGCCCGCTAACTTGTCCATGTCACTCTTTGTGGTAAATAAGATCTTTGGTCCTTGAATAACCTCGGCGCGTCTGTCCTATGAGCTACGTCTTCATATATTTAGTAACTCGGGTTACGTCTTCATATCCTTAGCAACCCCTTTTTGATGTGTCGCGTTCATCACGCTAACATCCATTCATAGCATACAACATTCATACAATCCAAATGTGTCATCATGTCAAGCATTTCATAATCCATAGCGCAAAGCATCATAACACTTTCATTCATACAAAAATCTTACCATTCACAGCTTAAGTAAATAAATTCTATCTAACTTCCTTACCTTAGGTCCAAGCTAAGTAAAACGACAACTTCTCAACGAGCCTATATCATAACCAAAATAACATTCATTAGCTTCACATAAACATTATTTTTCCCACTTATATAACTCATGTGTGCATGGGCCATGCACACATGGTGAGAGTTACTCACAACATACAAATATGCACAGTTACACATAAGGTCATAAAATAATAATGCACATTCTACTTATTTTGCATGCATGATCTGTCTATAAAAACTATATGGTTGCATAATAAACATAATTTTGGACGTAAAAGTGAATTTGCATGCGACATGCATACATGGGAGCATTGCGTAAATGTAGTGTTTAAAAATACTATTTTATTCTCACAAATACCACATATCATTAGAGTCATTTCTTATGCATGCATATCATTATTTCATCCTTCTTTTCACCAATTGATCACAAAAATCAGCAAGCATAAATCATCATGAATCTTGTCTTTTACCTCATGTCTCACAAAATTTCATACCAAGTCATGCATATTTAATTAACACAATTAATCACAAATTCTAACATGCTCTTATTATACAAAATAATTCAAAGAAAATAACTATCACATACTCATTTACAACCTTACAACACCTTATTCTATTTCCAATGAGTTCATACATGCAACCCAACAAAATAATAACAACAACATGCATTAATAGCATAAACACCAATATTCATATATGCCTTTATATTAAAACTAACATGTTTCTATCATTTTTCATGCATACCATAATTTATTGATACATAATATCATATACATCCTATCATGTTTCTAAAACCATAATTATTTTAAAACATACAAGGAAAACAATCATGATTGAACTTCACCCTAGGCCGAAACACCCAAGATTCACCACAAAAAATCACAAAATTCTCATCTATCTTCACATGAAACCTAGCATGCATCTATCATCATCCTTGCATTTTCTTACATAAATCAATGGTTTTAAAGTGATCATAGCAACATAAACATAAAATACAACCTTCACATAATTCGCATCAAACACATAATCCCTCAATCATTCCCATGAGTCTTTTTAGCAAACCATATACTTTTCATGAGAAATGAAACCAAACATAACCTCCTCATCACCAACCTATATTGACCAAACCATTAAACACCACAAAATAAAAACCAAGGATAGACTCATCAAACCAATATGGGTTAAGAAAAACCATTACCTCTCTTGATTGTTGAATCAATACTACTCTAGCAAGAAAAACCTTGTCACCTATAGAGGATTTTCGAACACCATACACCCAAAGAAAGAAACCACAAAATATTCTTAGATTAGAGAAGAGGAGAAGACTCTTATTCAAATATTTAAAACACCAATAGAGTATAACATACCTAGGGGTTTTGAAACCCTCTCCTTCTTCTCCTTCTCCTTCTTTTCTTCCTCCTTCTCTCTCTCTCTCTCTCTCTCTCTCTAGCCGTGGGGTTGGATGAGCATAATGCTCTTCCCCTCGTCCATTCCCCCTTTATCCAAATTCTCCCATAATGACCCAATTAAAAGAATTAATTAATTAAAACGTTTATCCAAATTCTCCCCCAAATTCTACCAACAATTCTAACAAGTAATTAAAATAACAAACAATTAAATAAAATAAACAAACATTTAAATAAAACAATTCACCACACTTAGCACTTAAATAAAATAAAACAAAAAATTTTAATAACTAAATTTTTTTTTTGGTGCACTACAAAAACTCTATTCTTCAAAACACTAACCTGACATATTAACCCTTTAACATACTAACTGAACTGATAGGCCACTTTCAAAGCTTGAGAATATCAAATAACAACCCAAACATCGACATCGATAAAGCATCAATTATTTATCACATAAATAATAAAGGCATGCATTCAAATAAATAACAAATTTCAGTTTCTCTACCCAGTATGGGAATAATCATTTAATCCAAACTCATACTTATATCATGGAAATTCAAACACACAATGAATTTCTAATACAATTATACCATATCATTAACATAAATTAACTAAAATATTGATAGATTATACTAACCACTCATGTGTGGGCTTGTCTTGTGGCGGAACTAAGTAGAATTTCGGATCCCAAAATTTAATAACATAACGAGTATACGACATCTACAAACTCAAAGCTCTGATACCATCTGTGACGCCCCTAAGGTAGGGTACGTCTGCCACATACTCATAATTCCAGGGTTTACGAGTATGTTAGGCACTTGACCAAATGAATTAAATAAAATGATACTAAGACATACATAAAAATTTAAAACTTTTATATAAATTTTTTAATAAAAATTATTACACGTATGAATACATTAAATTTAATGTAGCAATATGAAAAACCCTAAACCACTATTGCATTGCTACTGAGTCCGTGCTTCACAAGTTGCTCAACATCTAAAGCCACACTTGGAAAAATGTTGGAAAATAACATAATGAGCTAACGCTCAGTAAGCAAATCTCATGCATACACATACACATGAATGTCATGAGTTTGAATTACACATATACTAATATGCTGACTTATATACTTATGCATTACATTTATTACTCATGCACTTTCAAACTTTACTTTTATGATCTTTCTTTTACTTTCACATTTTTATGGGCCCAAGTTCACTTGTGCACACTGTTTGATTCGGCCAATGCCTGCAGGGCTTGTTACACATATCATATAAAATCTCATGGGTTCTCCTCCGGCTAGCCATCATCACAGCTAGGCTCATCATCATACTCATTTCATCATTTCCATAGTTGCCATACTTATTACACATATGGAGGAGAAAGACGGGAACATGGCAAACATATCTGAATGATCAACTCTGACCTAGCCCACACTAGTGGGAAGCCACTATAAGTCTTATAGACCTCCGTCTTCTTTACTGAACTTACTTAATTGCTTCATCGAAACAGTGGCACCCTTTTTAAACATCTTATTATCACTTTGCTTAAGCCATCTGTTATTAAAATGTTTAACTTTACATAAGACTTTTCAAGGCATTTCATAACTTTTCTCATATTCTTATGCATGGTCATATATATATCACATAATAATGTATCACATAACTTTACATACCATGCATACATGTAGATGCTGAAATGTCAATGTCCATGTTCATGATTCATGTTTGATGGTATTCAATCAAGGCATTGTATCACATCTCATATAACTCAAAACATCTTTAGTCATAATACATGAAGCTTTGGGTTGGTGGTGTTGTTATACCTTCACGTAGAGCTATGTCTCAGGTCTAAGGTTTCCAACCTAAAATCTTAAATGCTTCATATATCATAACATATAACAATTGCATGATCATAAAGGTAATCAACATTTGCATCACATAAGAACACATACTTGCACATAATTCATATCAATCTTAACCAAGTAAGATAGCTTTCACATATCACGAAATTCATCAATTATATATCACACAACACCATTATGATATTCATATAACCATTCTTCACATACTTATCATATGCATCATCATCATCCCATACTTAACTCATCAAATGTACACAATCATTGTAGTCATGCATCTTACACTTAAGCACAAAATGTGAGATTTACTTACCTTAGGTCCTTAACTTATTTTAAAACTACTCACCAAGAGTCAATCAATCAAATCCATACAAATCCTATTCAAGGCAAATCATTTATTAAATTTTATCAAAATCATAAATATACACTATTGATAGTGTATATTAACAATACCAGAAACTATATAAATGATAATAATAATTATTATCAACATAATGCAATAACTCTTCATATAAAACCATGAATTAAACCTTGCTCATAAGATAATGTACTCTTATAATAATAATAATAATAATAATAATCATCATCATCATCATCTATAAATAAACTTATTTCAATATTAATAACAAAATACATCAATAACAATACAAATATGAATGTATATATTCAAATAGTCATTTTATAAAAGAAAGCATATTTTTAACATAAAATTGTAATAATCGATATAATGATAATAATATAAATATAAATATTTATATTGTTATTAATTAGTCATAATATCAATCCCACTGATATAATAAATATACTTTCTCCAAAATTCACTAGTCTTACAAATATCAATAATTGTAAGAAGCTAATATTTGATATTATTTTAATATTCAATTATTAACGAAAATATTAATATACAATAATAATTGATAATAGGTTTACTATAAATCACACTTTTCATATATATATATATATACATAAAATTATATTCTCATATTAATTGTAATAATTTTCATATTAATAGAAAATCAATTAAATATGTCTTTTTAAAATTTATTAATTGTCTATTATTTTCTATAAAAATGGGCAGCACAACGACTATAAAATGGACAAACCCAAAATCAAAACTTGTATCAAAAATACATATAATCCCAGACAGCCAGTATAATCACAGAAAAATATTCAATATATCAAGAATATATAAATATATACTATAGGTACGCATGATAACAATTACTCTAATCAATCACAATTATAGGTCAAAGAAATTATACCACAATGATCGGGCTCCACAACAAGTCAAACGATGATTTTCTGAAACTCAAAACGAACTCTGGAACCTCGAACACTAAATTTTGACCGTCAATCTACGGTGGATCGTGGTGGGTCGTGGTGGGCCCACCACCCAACTATGGTAGATGTAGGAACAACTTATTGGGTTTTGATTCCCACAACACGAGGAACACGATGGTGGTGACGGATTGGCAAACGGATGCCCGAGGTGGCCGAATCGCAACTTTAAAGTCGCAGGGTGGCCGAACTTAAATCGATCGGTTAAGGTGTTTAATCGGCGAATGAGCTCTAGATTCTCACGTGGTCGATAGTTCGGAGGCCTCTGAATCGAACGGTCCAGCGCGTGGCTATTTGTGGCAGCCAAAAATTGGTCGTTCGTCATTGGCAACAGTAGCACACATAGAGGAAAAAGAGAGAGAAAGAAAGAGGAAGAGAAGGAGAGAGAAATAGAAGAATTTTTTTTTTAGGAGAGAGAGAGGAAGCCTACGTTAAACAAGGCTGAAGCCTTTCTTTTTTTTTGAAATTACATTTGGACCCCAAAATATTAAAATTCTTTTCAAATAAGCCTTTTAACAAAACTTTCTTAATTTTATAAAAATCCCCAATTACAATTATATAACATTTGGGTCCAATACTTGACTACTCAAGTTTCTCTCTCTCTTTAATCTCATTAATAACATAAAATCATGTTTTAAACACTATTTTTCCATTACTATTTCTTATTTTTATAACCTTGTACATTTTATGTATTAAAACTCTGATTTATAATAAAAATGTATTATGAAAATGTTGGATATTACAACCAAGTCAGCTCACTTCTTGCCAGTGAGGACTACATATACAGTTGATCAGTATGCAGATCTCTATGTGAGAGAGATCGTGCGTTTCCATGGAGCGCCGAGGTCGATCGTGTCAGATCGGGACTCCAATTTTACCTCCAAGTTCTGGGGGAGTTTGCAGAAGGCCATGGGAATACAGTTGAAGTTCAGTACTGCTTATCATCCTCAAACAGATGGGTAATCTGAGAGGACGATCCAGATATTGGAAGACATGCAGTGAGCATGTGTGCTGGACTTTGGTAGATCTTGGAGTAAGTATCTATCTTTGATAGAGTTTTCCTACAACAACAGTTATCAGTCTACCATTGGGGTTGCACCTTATGAGATGTTGTATGGTAGGAAGTGCAGATCTCCTATTCATTGGGATGAGATAGGTGAAAGGAGATACTTAGGTCTTGAGGAAATTCAGAGGACCAGTGAGGCCATTGAGAATATTAGAGCTCGGATGCTCACTTCTCAGAGTAGACAGAAAAGTTATGCAGATCCCAAGCGCATGAACGTGGAGTTCCAAGTGGGAGACTACGTCTACCTTAGAGTCTTGCCATGGAAAGGGGTGAGGAGATTTGGGAAGAACGGCAAGCTGAGCCCTAGATTTTTAGGTCCATTTGAGTTCCTAGAGAGGATTGGACAGGTGGCATACAGGTTGGCCTTGCCTCCGGCATTGTCAGCCGTGTATCACGTGTTTCATGTTTCAGCTCTTCGGAGGTATGTATATGATGTGACTCCTATTTTGAGCTATGAAGATCTGAAGCTTGAGGCAGATCTCTCCTTTGAAGAGCAGCCAGTCCAGATACTTGACAGAAAGGAAAAGGTCCTAAGAAATATGATGATACCTTTGGGTAAGGCATTGTGGAGAAACAACAAGGTTGAGCAAGAGACTTGGGAGCTGGAGTCAGTATCCTGAGCTGTTCAAGTAAATTTTGAGGACGAAATTTTTGTAAGGAGTGGATAGTTGTAATGCTCTAAAATCCTTAATGCATGTTAATGACTGGATTAGTAGGCCAGAAAGGCCATAATTATTTTATTATGCCATTAAATGGTTATATGCATGTTTATGTGATTTATATTATAATATGATGTTAAATGCATGCATGTGGGTCCACATTTGATTATAAGGGCATTTTGGTAATTTGGCCATTAAGGGCATATTTGTATATTTTGGTGCATGTTGTGATTATGGATGAGATCCCATTATTATGTGGATATATTCGAGCTATTTGGCATGAGACAATCTTAGGTTGAAAGTTAGCAGTTTTGTCATAACGGGGTCAATTATTGGGATATTGGATAATGATAATGTTTATTTGAGGATATATTGGGAGTTATTGAGATAAGGAGGAAAATCTGGGAGTCTTGACTATTTTGTCCCTAGGGGTGTTTTTGGGACCCCGAGCATTAGGATTTATTTGAGGTTACTTAAGCTTGAAGTAGTTTGTCAGAAAGAAACTACGTTCAAACACCTTTCTCTTTCTCCCGTTATCCTTTGTGACCATTTGTAGCAATTTCAAAGAAAACTTGGGTTTTAGGAGTTGGAATCAAGTGAGGATCGAGGCATAGCGATCCTAGGAAAGATTAGAAGCTTCTTAACCGAAGGATTTAGTGAGAAAAAGCTTGATCAAAGGTAATCTAAGCTTTAACTTTTGAGTTTTAGAGTTTATAAGCTTTGATTTGGATTTTGTGTGTTGATGAGTTTTCGATTTGTTTGAGCCTTGGGATTTGATGATTTTGGATCATTGGGATGTTTGGGAACACTGATTTTTGGATTTGGAGATGTTTAAGCAGGTTTACGGAAGGTTTAAAAGGTGAGAAATCGGAGTTATGGAAGGTTTCCCAGGTGGGGCCGCGACCTTGTTCTTGGGCGTCGCGGCCCGAGCATGATAATGATGACGGTGGAGTTAAGGTGGGCTGGGGGCCGCGACACTTGCCCCTGGTGCTCCTGTCTTGGCTGGGGGCCACAACTTAGGGTATTGGGGCCGCGACGCTTGAGGGTTTTAGTGACCAAATAAGTGTTTTGATCTTGAGAACTCAAGTCTTAGGCCTCGGGATCGTTCCTACTACCTGATTTAGTAGGATTCAATGTCCCGGGGGCTAGGTCTTGGTTCGGGAACCTTTTTATTCATTTTATTGATGGAATCCCATATTTGGTTATAACTAGGTGACCGCTAAGGAACTAAAAGACATATTGTTCTCAAGGGTCGTTCTTTGGTTAATTCTCGCTCGAATTAGAGGTAAGAAAACTGCACCCCATATGTGACATGCATGGTTATTCATGAGGCATGTTGAATGTTTAAATGTGGATGTTGATTGGATATCGAATTCTTAGCAAATCTTGCTCATTTGTGCATGGCACTGACTGACTAGTCAGAATAGCAATGGTGTTAGAATTAACAGTGAAGTCGTGACTCATTAGTCAGGTTCGGCAGTAGAACTGAGCACTGGTCACATGGTATTGACTCATAAGTCAAGAACAGTCTTAGCGTGTTAACTCAAGCAGGCAAAGATTAGATCTAATCAACATCTGCATTGAATGACTTAGATGAGCATTAATGCCGGACCGACCTCAAGTTCGATGAAAACTAAAAGCGCTTGTTTAGCCAAAGGCTAGTCATTTAGAGCCAGGGCCAGCAAGCCCCGGTGACTGCTTAGTCACATGGCTATGGGTGCCGAGCCCCGTACTGACTTACCCATCAGTCACTCATTTGTTTAAGCTAGTGACTTACCCATCAGTCATTCATTTGTTTAAGCTAGTGACTTACCCATCAATCACTCATCTGTTTAAGCTAGTGACTTACCCTTCAGTCATTCATTTGTTTAAGCTAGTGACTTGCTCGTCAATCACTCATTATGGTTTACTAGAACCGCAAGTGTTAAATCACTCATCTGATTAGAGCTATAAGCTCCTTCATGGTTAACGTAACCACAAAGTGATATTCACTCATCCGTTTAGGGCTATAAGCTCTTTATGATTATAATGATAATCATTTGATAATATTTATATGCTTTATTGTGTTTTCTTGCTGGGCTTTGGCTAAATGGGTGCTATGTGGTGCAGGTAAAGGGAAAGAAAAGCTCACCCAGCCTTTAGTGGAGAGCTTAGGTGGTGATGTGGACATATACGGCAGCTTGACCACCACGGTCAAGTAGTTCTCAGGGGAACTAGGGAGTTTACCCTATTTTTGTCGCTTAGATCGGCGGGTTGTAAATTTTATAATGTAATGACCATTTTGCGTTGTAAATAAATTGTAAACGTTTTTATGGGCCCATGAATAGTTTTATGTCTTAAATAAAATATATCATTTCCTTTTGATTTGTTTTCCACCTTAACCAATTAATAACACCTATAAGCACATTTTTAACCAAAGAACTCGGCTAGCGAGTTAAATTCATGGTTCAAAGTTCACCGTAACGGTCTTGTAGTATCCAGGGCGTTACAAAGCCATTCGTCAAGGGGGGCACCGGTTCCATTTGTGAAGAAGAAGGAGGAAGCATGAAGATGTATATCGATTACCGCAGGCTGAACAAGGTGACAATTAAGAACAGGTACCCCTATCCCAAAATGATGACTTATTTGATCAACTCCAAGGAGCGACAATGTTTTCAAAGATTGACCTATGTTTCGGCTATCACCAGCTCAAGGTAAAGAAATAAGATATAGCAAAGATGACTTTTAGAAATCGATACGGACATTATGAGTTCCTAGTTATGTCTTTTGGTTATACCAACGCTCCAGCCACATTTATGGACTTAATGAATCGAGTCTCCAAGGATTACTTAGAATTTTTTTTCATGGTGTTCATTGACGACATATTGGTGTACTCCAAGAACAAAGTCGAGCACGAGGAACACTTAAGATTGACCATGCTGCGACTGAAGTAGCACCAACTTTATGCTAAGTTCAAGAAATGTGAATTTTAGCTATCACAAATGGCATTCCTCGGGCATATAGTTTCCAAGGACGGAGTCACATTAGACCCAACTAAGGTAAAGGTTGTGAAGGATTGGCCAAGACCTAAGAATGCGTCAGAGATTAGTAGTTTTCTTGGGCTGACAGGATATTACCAAAGGTTTACGGAAGGCTTTTCTAAGATAGTCACTCCGCTTACCAACCTGACTCGGAAATAGCAGAAGTTCAACTGGACGGATAAATGTCAGGAAAGTTTCCAGTTGCTCAAAGACAATTTGTGTTCAGCACCAGTGCTTTGCATACTGACACCCAACGACAAGTTTTTAGTTTTCTATGATGCATCCAAGCAAGGGTTGGGCTGCATGCTAATGCAAAATGACAAGGTGATAGCCTACGCCTCAAGACAGCTGAAGAAATATGAGCAACGCTATCCAACACACGATACGGAGTTGGCAGCAGAGGTTTTCGCACTAAAAATCTGGCGCCACTATCTATTGGAGAACATTGTGAGATTTATACGGACCACAAAAGCTTAAAATATTAATTGACGCAAAATGAGCTTAACATGAGGCAGCACAAATGGTTGGAACTTGTAAAGGACTATGATTGCGAAATCTTATACCACCCAGGAAAGGCAAATGTAGTTGCAAATGCATTAAGTCGGAAGAATTATGGAAGGCACACACTACCTCATACTCAATTCACCCAGAGTGCACCAAGATGAATCGCGACCTTAAGGCACTTTATTGGTGACCGGGAATGAAGATAGACGTAGCAGAGTATGTGTCCAACTAACTAACATGCCAGCAAGTAAAGGCAAAATATCAGTGACCCGCAAGCTTATTACAACCACTTAATATTTTGGAATGGAAGTGGGAAGACATAGCCATGGACTTCATGACAGGACTACCATGGACAAGAAAGCAGCACGACTCGGCTTGGGTTGTGGTGGATAGACTCATAAAGTCAGCTCACTTCCTGCCTGTCAAGAATACATATACTACAGACCAGTACGCAGACATCTATGTTTGAGAAATAGTATGAGTACATGGAATCTCTAAGACTATAGTATCCGACAGAGGTTTGGTATTCACATCGAGATTTTGGGGAAGCTTGCAACAAGCCATGGGTACCAAGCTAAGTCTCAGTACAACATTTCATCCTCAGACCGACGGATAGTCCTAGCGTACCATAAAGATTTTAGAAAATATGTTGCACACTTGCGTACTAGACTTCGGAGGATCATGGAGTAAGTATTTGCCACTTATAAAGTTCTCCTACAATAATAGCTACTAGGCAATGATCGATATGGCACCCAATGAGCTACTTTACGGAAGGAAATTCCAGTCACCGTTACATTGTGACGAGGTAGGAGAAAGACAACTGCTTGGACCTGAGGTAGTTAGAGAGGCCTAAGAGGAAGTGGAGATAATTAGAAAGTGTATGCTCGCTGCCCAGAGTTGACAAAAGAGTTATGCGGATGGCAAAAGACGAGATGTGGAATTCATGGTCAGAGATCAAGTCTTGTTAAGGATATCTCCAATGAAGGGAGTGAAGTAGTTTGGAAAGAAAGGCAAACTTAGTCCCCAGTACAAAGGTCATTTTGAGATATGGGACAAGGTGGGACCAATAGCATATAGATTAGACTTACCGCCAAGCTCTAGCAGACAACCACAATGTTTTTCACATCTCGATGTTGCGTAGACATGTGTCAAAACCATTTCACATTCTCAAGGTACGATACGTTAGCACTCCAAAAAGACATAAGTTATGAGGAACGATCGGTTCAGATCCTAGAAAAGGGGGTGAAGGAATTACGGTCGAAGAGTATTCTGATAGTCAAGGTCTTATGGAGTAATAACACAGAATGAGATGCAACATGGGAATTGGAGGAAGACATCCTAGCACGGTATCCAAAATTGTATGGTAAGTAAATTTCAAGGACGAAATTCTTTTAAGTAGGGGAAAATTGTAGTGCCTCAGAATTTTTACTTAGTTAGATAGTGGTATCTTATGCTGTAGTATTTTTTATTTTTGTGGATATTGGTTCAAGCTGGGAATTATTTGGAAAATCAAAGGGATAGTTATGAATTTAATAAGTTTAGCCTGTAGTTTAGAAATATTAATTTTATCATAAGGTTTAGATATTGAATCTGGTCCTAGAAATATTATTTATTATAATCTAAGATTTAAATAAAATAACTAAGAATGTGACATTTGTCACAGGTATGCATATTAAGGATTTAAGGATTTTAGATGAATAAAAAAATATAGGATAAGCCTAGGAAGTCTAAAACCTTCCTTTAGATGCTAGGATCTTGTATTACTTAGTCAAAGTGGTTTAAATAGATTTAAGTGTGCTTAAAATGTGCAAAAATGTGGTTTAGTATATAAGCGTAAGCCGATATATCGCAACTATAGGGGCGACATATCGCCTATGCTAATTCCGAAAACATGTTGACTTGGCATGAACGAAACCATGGAGCCTCGGGAAAACAGGGGAGGTGATATATCGCCTATAGGGGCGATAGATCGGCTCCAATAGTCACTTTTGAAACTTTGTGGAATTCGAAGCTAGAAAGAGCCCTCAACAGCTTGGACTTGTTCTTGAACGATTTTGTTCGACTTCTAGGCATTTTTTGAGCGAAAAATGCCATTTCGATAAATTTATTTATTCATTTTAAAGGGAGTTAGTTTCACTCCTTGAACTCTATAAATAGGACCCATCACTCAGCCATTTACACCATCTTTCAAATAGTTCTAAGAGCCTTTAAGCTGCCAATTTCGTTCTAGAGAGAAACACTAGGGTTCTGGGGTTAAAGCTGTCAAATCTAAGCTTTTCTAAACACTTGGGAAGTAAGATATAGTTTGATTTCGGTGATTGAGGTATAGATCAAACCTCTTGCTATCTAAGGTACTCTTAATCCTCCAATTCAATCTACTTTTATTCTTCTTATTCTTTTATTTCAGTTCAAATCCTAACTCGATATAATGGTTTTTGGTTAGGTACTCGGTTTCTTTCAAACTTAAGATTTCGGTAAGTATTTATTTTGATGGTTTAGATCTTCTCTAGGAAACTTATGGTTTTAGGAGTTTCCAATCTCGCGCTTGTCTCCAATTTCCCGATATCAGTAAGGAAAATAAGTTAGATTTTATGTGCTACATGTTTGTATGTATATTTTTTTATGTTTATAGTCACTTGGGAAATATGGTTGCTTAGATAGCAAATCCCAAGATTTTTATCGTTATCGTAGACTATAGTTGTGTTTAAACCTACCTCTAATATAGTAGTTAAGATGACTATAACAGTTTTTATCACATACTATGATAATGAGTTAATGGTCATTAATATTGTAGTCCATTTTATGTTTTATGTTTTATGTTTTAGTAGTTTTTCCTTACTGGCGTTAGGCTCATTCCTTTTTATTTAGATTGTGTTGGAAAATGAACATGGAAGGTGGGACAGATCTGAGGTAGCTTTGGCATGTGTATTGGGCGAGGAACTAAAGGAAAGAACCGATGGGATCGATCGAGGATAACATTGATATTTTGAGTCCTTTAATTTTGTATTTAAAAACTTTGCACTTAGTACTTTGAATTTAAATAAAGGTTTAGTTTTCTTTATTATTTTATGTACGAACAATGGGATCCCATACTTTTGGATTTTCTATAATAAAGTCTTTAGCATTTTATGTATGTATTCAAAAGGTAGTATTATGTCTTAGTAGTTATTAAAGGTCCAAGGTTTTTAAATTAGTCGGTTCTTTACAACGACGTTTTTCATCAACTAAGAATTAGAGCTATTAAGCAAATGTATAATCTAGGAAGAAAATAAGAATAGAGACTTTTACATGGTTCGATAGTTAAATCTATCTTATCCATGAGCCACTTTTATTTATCTTTCTGTGTTAAAACTTTCAGAGCAATTTCAAAAAGCTTTTGCATAAAAAAATTGAGTGTTTCCTCTAAAGACCTTCGTCAAGACTATTTATAGGCCTGGTACACCAAAATATCCTCCCTTAGTTTTGGGGAAGTTACAATATATCAGATTTGAAATGGAAATACAAATCTGTACATTAAAATACAATTAATTGAATTAATTATAAATAAATATCCCTAAACAATAGGGTTGGTTACATGGTTTAAATTAGATCCCATGATTGTAGGGATTTTGCAGCTGCACATGCACTTTCGAGCCTGCTTCATGTATCGAGCTCAATGTGACTCCAATGTAAACTATTAGGTTTCCTAGACTACCTTTCAGAAGAAGCCTTTGCCCTCGAGCTCACCTTACTGGCTTGGGTACGAATGATGTGGCGTCTTAACACAATTGACTATTAGCGTAAGTAATCATGTCGAATACCCTTTACAAATTTAATCTTCACACCTGCGAGCCTACATTTCGAGGATGCCATTTATATCTTTGAAATTTGGGTGTAACATTTTTCCCCCTCAAAAGTGTCCTCTCGAGCCTCATGAGAAGGAAACTTTGGAACTTTTCTTTCAGGAAACGTGCCCACCTACCACACTCGAGTATGCACATGTGTCATGAAAGGAATGGAAGTTGAGACTGCTCAAGTACTCATTTCTACCTAAGTCCTTTCACTTGCCGTCTTTTTTTTCGCCACTCTTCGTGATTGAATGTGGTCCCTTGGATCACACTTTTATTTTATTTCAAGGGCCTCGATTCACTCAGAGACTTCCATTTTAAGCCTATTTAATCCCATTTGCTCTTCTTCTTCTTCTTCATCATTTTCACTCTTTCTTCTAAAAGAAAACCAGAGTATTTTCTTGCATGTTTCCTTCAAGAAAAAAGAAAGATATCTCCAAAATCCCTTAATTTCCCAATCGATCTCCAATCAAAAATGAGTTCCCAAGGATTTCCTTGTACAAAGATTACCATTCGATACTCCAATTTCCTCATCAACACCCAACGTGTAAGGTTCTGATTTTTCTTTTTTATGCCTATTTTTTAGGCATTTATGAGATATTTAGGGATGAAAATAGGTACGATACAATAAATATGGTTAAAAATGGCATATTTTTTGGGTTTTAGGCAGGTTAGACAGAAGTATCATGTACAACAAGAAATAGGCTTTTAGGAATAGGGTTTTAATGCACGTATTTAAATAATAACCCCTTTTTGGGAAACTGCCGATTTTCCTAAAAAAATCGGGATAGCCCAAATCAAAAATTAACTATCCACTTTTTGTGGATACCATCTCAATACTATGAGCTTATTCTAGCTCGGTTACATCGAATCCTTCGCCTCATTATTTCAAGCTTTCAAGCTCGAATTTTTGAGTTATTCTTTCCAATTTTAATCTTGTAAAACTTCGAGCCCTCATCTTTTTCTTTGTTGTTAGATGATGCAGTTCCCACAGAATCGATGGGGGCCCAAACTCGCCATTCCTTACCAGCCTCCATCCCCTCAAATTGAATCTTCATTCTCACGCAACCAAAGACTGATTCAGGAATACGAAGAACAATCTGATCAGAAGGACGTCAGTGCCCATTTTATACGTCAAATATCTGAGATTTGAGAAAGTCAAAGAAGGAGATTGCGAGTAGCTATTTATCTTGATCCTGATCAAGAAATTAGGCTCATTCTTCTCGATCCTATATTCGAGGTCACCATTGCCTTTCATCTTAACAAACACTCTTTCGAGATCAAGGAGATTTCTTCAAGCCACCCTTCAAAACAGCAAGCCCCAAAAAATTTTCCACCCATGCCTCAAAAAGTACTTTTTTCGAGGCTGAACATTATAAAAGCACCATTACTTCCACATGCCAAGTTTATGTGCACCATTACTTCCACAAGGCACCATTACTTCTCCTAGCTCATTTGACGGAGGTAAAGTATTCCTTGATATGTATAAATGGCCCCCTACCTCCTTGAGCGAGAACCCAATGTTTTAATTTCCTTTATAAACCACAAGTATAATTTTATGACTTGGTCAGGGGTAGACAGTAAGGTACATAGGAATCATAGTTGGCTCATAGAATCCCAAACAATGCATAGCATTAATGAGGTATGGGAAGGTATAGGGCTACAATATACCTAGAATGAGTGGAGAGATTTCTCTGAATTGTCCCCCATTTTCCAAGGTGAGGAACCCGATTCAAATATTATCAAAATTTTCTCAGAGGACAGAGATTTCTTGGACCTCAAGTTCTAACCAGGGTGAACTCTCCAGTTGAGAATCTTTTCGAATGTTGTACTTACTTTTCAACTAACTGTGAATAAATACTAATGTTTTTCTTTCCATTTACATGTAAGATGGATTTAGATATCGACAACATCCTCGGGATTCCCCCTAATGCTTGAGAGGAAAATGAGGTCGAGTATCCTCGAAGAAAGATGCTCCACCTCCTCCCTTTAAGGTCACTAAGATCTCCGAGGGTCCTTCTGTGGAAGTCTCAAAGGTTCCTTCTTTTTCTCCAAAGATAAAGACTCCTCCTCCTCCTCCGAAGTCGAATACTCACTCAAATTCCCCTTCCCCCAGTCATACCCCTGCTGGGGGTTAAGGAAAAAAGGTTGCTGACCTCGCTGTAACTAGGCCAGCTAGTGTGTACCGATTCCCACAGTAACCCAAAAATTCTCAGCTTCGACTCACGGTCAGGAATTTTTCTTTGCACAATGAGGCAGGTGCCTTGGGAGCCGATCTGAGCTCGGAACCCTTTTCACGGGTAGGTCGGTCTTTCTGTAACCTTGAAGCTCCTGTTTGGAGGTTTTTGAAGTGTACCGTCACTAATGTCGTATTTGACCAGAGCCTCGAACTTGGGTTACCGATAAGACATTTTTCATTCTCGAATATACCACTATATTGCCTTGTTGTTTGTCTAACACTGTGTTTATTTAAGACGTTCCTTGGGTTCGTACTCCAATGGTCCCTTTTATCAGCAAAGGTGGCCACCAGAGAAAGGCTTGCCTTCGACACCAAGGCAGCTCAGATCAAGACCAATGATGCCTTGAAAGAGGTTAAAGACAAGCTCGCCTCTTCTGAAGCCAAGCTTAGTTGTTTGAAGACCAATTTAGGCTAAGCTCGATACGAAGACTGCCAACTTTGATGCTGCCAAGACCAAGCTCAATATGAAGACTGCCGAGATTAAATGCCTTCAGTCTCTGATAGCCAAACTCGAGGAAGAGAATAAAGCCACATATGATGTCCTCAAAGAAGAAAAGGCCTATCTTTTGGAGGAGATCAAGGTGAGAATGAGTGGTCCATGGACATGTATCGCATATGGTCCCTGTATCTAGAGATTGACACCTCCTTTTTGATAAACAAAGAGGAGGCCTTCTTGGCAAAATGGCGAGCTCGATTTCCAAAGGAGGAAGCAGGTGAGGTGACCACAGTTGAGGATGGGTTGAAACGGGGAAGGGTGAGGATGCCGAGTCTACCCCTGGATTGAAGGAGTAATTAATTTTATGTCTTTGTTACAATGGTTGTGTCCTTTTTTTTTTTTTGACATGTATTTAACTAAAGTCCTTTGGGTTCAGACAATTTATAGCTCGAATTGGCAAGATATTTCATTATCTTTTATTTGTTTAATTATTTTTCTAACTCTTTAAAGTTGTTTTACACTTAATTCTCAGTCTCGAAAATTTTATGCATGTTGTCTACTTTACTTTTTCCATCATGTTACGCACCATGTTTACTTGTCGAAGCATTTTGTTCATTTATTATGCAGCTTTTGATTTACTTGTTTATTCATACAAATAGATTTCGAGCTTATCTCAAAGTTCCATATAATCATACATGGATTATTCATTTGCTCTTGGTTCGATGGTCTGTAGATTTATTTGCTAAGTTGTGTCTTATTTAGTAACGATTCCTTATCCTTACCCACAATGATGGTTTTGTGGTTTCGAGGTTGAAATCGTATGTTGCAAAAAAAAATTTTGGACTACGAAATTATTGAGTTCGTGCTTGGTTTGTTATCCTTGCATTAGTTATTTTTATTTTATTATATTTTTTTACGCATGTGGTATCACCATTGTATACCACTTATGCTCCCTTAGGTTATTGAATATTCGACGCAAGAAAAAAATAAATGATAAAAATAATGAAAATGGATAATAATTTATTGATTAAAGGCCTCCTTAAAACTCTCAAGAGCAAAACCTTGTGGGGAAATATCAAGAAGGAAAAAGAGTGCCTGTGAGAAAATAAAAGTTTTTTACCTAAAAACTGGCATGATAACGTGGCACAAACATAAGGTGTGTGAAAGACACATGACAAGATATTTATAGAGGTCTGGTCGAATCACACCCAAACAAGAGAAGAAAACATGCTATCAGGCACATTGAGGGAATTATGCGGAGCAACAGGAAAAGATGTTGGTTAAAGGACATGCGACGAGAGATGCTCGATGGAACGAAGTTAAAGCTCAAAGTTAGTTAAATATACAGATATTTACAAGATATTTTTAATTTCAAATATAAAGTATATTATTTACATATAATTTTATGATTACTTGATACACAAGATACACAAGGCTCATGGCCCATCTATGCACATTCTTGACCCTATAAATAGAGGACTCAAGGATTCATTCTTTTTTACGCAGTAATTCTTTACTTTTGGAGAATTATAAGAATCTAGTGATGTTATACACGTTCTCGTATCCACTCTCTTATCTTGTGAAAGTTGGTAGACTCTAGTCATCTTATTGCAAGTTTTGAGAATGTACATAAATAAGAGTTCTAAGTGGATGTAGGTCATTACCGATCAGCGGGGATGAACATCTATAAATCTGTGTGTCGTATATTTATTTAATTGAGTTCTCATAAATTATATCGTAATCTTGACTCAGTGTCGCTGACCAAATTATGGTCAACATTTTGGTGCTTTCATTGAGAGCTGAACTCAAGAAGAAGAAAAAGAAAAATGGCTAAGTCTACTAGGAAAATGCAAGGGTAGCAGGCTGGTCAAACGTCTGAGAATCCTCATAACCCACCTCCTCAACCGAGAGTGACTGAAGAGGAGCCTCAAGTAGAACTAGAAGAAGAAAGCCAAGAATTGGATGCTGAAACCCTGCAAACAGCCATGGGAATGTTGTAGGATGAGTTAGATGTTGGTATTAAATGATCAAATCAAAGGTACGTAGCGGAATATATGGACCCATTTTAATAAATATTAATACCAGTCAGGGTCATATACATATATAAATATTAAATCATATACAAATAGATCAGGGATTGCCTCTTGTAGCCTATCAAGTGTCCTTGAGTTTTTTGTATAAATCAATGATCTTCCGATCCAGTGTTCTCAGATCTCACACCCTGGTCTTCCAAACCAATCCTCAAACACACAAGGACATGTGTGGGCATGTAGGATTCAAAAGGTTGATTTATGTAACTCCTTAGATGTACTCAACATATTAGATCTAGAGAGTTTTGACAGAGGGAATGTTTAGAATAGTTTTCACGTTTAGAGAAAACTATTGCTTCTTTAGAGAGAGAGTCTTATTATCCATCCATATATGAATATCACGTATATTAGATTTATAAATATATTTAATCTAATTAAATAATCTTTATTCAATTAAAATATAAATCAAATTAAAACTGATTAGATATTTTCATTTAATTATCTATTTAAATCATATTTAAAAAGAAAATTTTAATAACTGATTAAATAAATTTATTTGAAATTCAAAATTCAAATCTCAAGGATAAAACCCTGATGCTAGGCGCCACACACTGTACTTTACAGTGTGTGTCGCCCAGTCCTATTAGGGTTGCCCTAATTTTCTCATTTGCTTATTTAATCAACTTTTAAGACAAGATATTTATTCCAACATAAATATCAGTTAATTCAAAATTAACTTTATCTTAAAATATCATTTTTAAATTAAATAAATAAATGAATATAATATTATAAATAAGATATTTATCATTTTCTCTCTTTATATTAATCCAAATAAGATTAATATTAATTTTAACCTATAGTTTTTCAAAATAAAAACTATATAGTTAAATAATTAATTAAATCACAATTAATCAATTACTCATAATTATCAAATGATTATTTCCTTGCCCTGAAAAATTAATACCTTTGCAATTTAGTCATTTCTCTCAACAAATCTTTCTTTTGACAACCTTACCCTTGATAGTGTAGGATAGAGGTGATTTGAGGACCATGGACCTATAATACGAAGCTCCAATAAACCAGATTATTAATTAAACTCTTTAATCTAATAATCTTATTTATTAATTCTATGATTACTCCACTATAAATATAGAATTGCACTCTACGTATTTTATAGAATTATATTTACAGAGTTTTGTCTAGTAGTCCATTGATATAATCAATATATAATCAAAATTTCCATTTTACCCTTCTAATTACCTCTTGATCCTTAAGTACCATTAATTCACTAGCAAATAATTAATCTATAATCTAACTATAGATTTTAGCTCAATAACTATTCAGTCCCAGAATCAACCCTTAAGGGAACCAATATTCGATCATTTAGGAAAGCATGGATTCTAATATTGTAATTCATGTTCCCAGCAATCCATGATATTGAATATCCAAAACAAAAGTCATTATCCTCATTATTCTAAGATACCTTAACGAGTGAATCAAAAGATCCAATAAACATAAATAGGAGTTCATGAATACTCAGGATTTAGACTGATCTACAAATGATAATCTATTATGACAAGAATTAAATCTTTACGTCAAACGACAAGTTTATAAAGATAATTAATTCTCATTGGTCCTGTCATATATAATCTCTATTATATACAACACCTTTACTAAGATGTCTATCGACATCAGTAATCCGAATCTAGATTACTTGCATCTCGTATGCTTAGCAAACCGTACTAGTAACCATTCATTAAAGATTCATTACTTTAATATGATACTGACTATTTTATTCATTATATATGATCTTAATTCTCTCGTACTAATACAATATAATATTCTCATGAATGAATAGAGAATTTTCTTGATATTATTATATAATTAATTCAAACAATAATTATAACATCCAAATATAATAAAATTGTATTTTTTATTTAAAACTAATAAAATGTCTTTACATGCTTTTAGGGCATTAATCCTAACAATCTCCCACTTGCCCTCAAAGCAAGTGAGACATTTCCTTTAATCCCATATTGCACATGTGACCCATGAATGACTTTGCAGGAAGAGTCTTGGCCAATGGGTCAGCCAGATTCTGTTCCGACGCTATCTTCATAATAGTTACATCGCCTCTATGTATAATCTCTCTTACTAAACGGTATTTCCTTTCTATATGCTTCCATCTCTTTTGGCTTCTAGGTTCTTTGGAATTAGCTACTACTCCACTATTGTCACAGTACAGGATTAGTGGCTTATCCACATCTGAAACAACTTCCAGATCAGTGTAGTTCTTCCTCAACCAAATCGCCTCCTTAGCTGCTTCACAAGCCACTATGTATTCGACTTCCATGGTTGAATCAGCTATGATGGATTACTTAATGCTTCTCCATATCACAGCTCCTCCACCAAGAGTGAACACTAACCCAAATGTCGATTTTCGACAGTCTTTGTCTGATTGGAAATCAGAATCAATGTTTCCAGTAGGGTTTAGCTCACCCCCTGAATATACCAGCATATAGTCTCTTGATAAACGAGTTTTTAGGCTATTTTTCATAAGTTAGGATTATTTTATTTCCTAATTATGCTCGTTTGTTCATGTTTCAGGGTGATTAATGCTAAAGTGATACAAATAGTGAAAAGGAGTGAAAGTGGAACAAAATCAGGACGGATTTGTGGACTTTTGGGTTCTGTAAGTAGCGCTACAGCGCTACTAAGGGAGCGTCGTAGCGCTAGGAAGAAGAAGTTCGGTTCTTACTTTAGCACTACAGCGCTACAACACCCGCGCTACGGTGCTTGGACGCAATTTTTAGGAAGTTTGGCTCTGACTTTAGCGCTACAACGCTACGATAAGAGCGCTACAGCACTGGTGCCCAGATTTCTTTTATTTTGTTTCTGACTTTAGCGCTACAGCGCTGGTGACGCGTTTTTCACAGATCTGATCACTTTTTTATGGGCAATTTGGTCCTTTCACTTGCAACTATATAGGGATTTTTGAGAAAGATAGTGGGCGGAAAAAAAAAAGAAGGTCTGAAGAGGGGACGACGGCTGAGAGTGGAGAACCCGATTGGAGGATTCATTCTTGTGTTTTTCATCATCTTCTTCAATTTTTATGTTTGTAATTGAATTCTCTTATTGCTAGAATGAATATTATGGGCTAATTTCTCCTTTAGGGCTATTATGTGAATCTTTTGGAAACCCTTTTTTTATGGATTAATGCAGAATTCATGTTCTTCTTCATCTCTTTCAATTCCTTGCAATCTGTGCTACTTGTGCAATTATTGATTGATCACCTCTAATTTTTATTTCATGAATCAAATTGAAATTTGAAAAGTGAAATTTGATATGCTTTGATTGTTTGGATGCAAATTCAATTTAGAACGAAAGTATCTAAATTGTTTGCCTATTTTACTGAGTTGCGTGTTTAATGCCTTCTTCATGATTCAACTTACCATAGAAATATAGGAAGTTGTCATTTAGATTGAATTTTGTAAATCTTAACCAGATTATGAATTGTTTTTGCAACTTGTTCTTGAATAGGGAGAAGGGGATATAATTCTTGCATTAGGAAATAAAAGGGTGGAAAATAGAGGATCATAATTGTCCTAATTTCATTTTCTCTGTTATTTTGTTTAAATTTTCATTTTGCTTGGTTAGTATTCTTCTTTGTTTGAATTCTCTGAAATTGTTTAATCAAATAGAATTAAAAAGATTGATTGATTGGTAATTGATAAATCAGTCCTTGAGGACGATACTTGGTTTTTACCATTTTATTACAAATTGCGACTGTGTGCACTTGCATAGCAAAAATATCGCAACAAGTTTTTGGTGCCGTTGCCGGGGACTGAAAATAATTATCAATATCAGTCTAATTAATTTTTATTATAATTTGATTTTAATTTCTCTTGTTTCTAATCTGTTTAGTTGCTTAATTTGTCGATCTCAGGTAAATTTTGGTATATGCGTAGCAGAAGAGGAGCTGACAATCTTGTTCCTTTGAATCCTGAGATTGAAAAGTCCTGCAAGAAAAACAAAAAGAACAAGAGGGAGGCCCAGAAATATGTGAAGATGGCACATAATGAAGGGGCTGGCAGGAATGTTTTAATTCTTGTAATTGTACAAGGAGGTCAAGCTCAAAGCAATGCTGAGGGGAGCCTGAGAGACTATGTATTGCCCACTCTGACGGGAGTACAAAATAATATACGCCCACCAGCAGTAGAGGCTAACAACTTTGAAATCAAGCCAGCTATTCTACAAATGGTGCAATCCTCTGTTCAATTTAATGGGTTGCCTTCTGAAGATCCTCACACCCATTTGTCTAATTTTTTGGAGCTGTGTGGAACTTTTAGATACAATGGGGTGAGTGATGACGCAATTAAGCTTAGGCTTTTCCCATTCTCTCTGAGGGACAGAGCTAAAAGTTGGCTGAACTCGCTGCAACCAAACTCTATTGTCACCTGGCAGGATCTAGCTCAGAAGTTTTTGTCAAAATTCTTCCCTCCATCCAAAGCTGCTAAATTGAGGGGAGAGATCAATAATTTTTGCCAAAATGATGGAGAGTCATGGTATGAAGCTTGGGAATGGTTCAAGGAACTCTTGAGAAGATGTCCTCATCATGGCATTGAACAGTGGATGTTAGTACAAAATTTTTACAATGGTTTATGTCCTACAACCAGAACCATTATTGATGCTGCAGCGGGTGGTACTTTTATGAGCAAGAGTGCAACTGGTGCTTATGAGCTACTGGAGGACATGGCCACAAACAATCATCAGTGGTCTGAGGAAAGATCATCAGGAGTCAAAAAGGTAACTGGGGTGCATGAGTTGGATGCAATCACTGCTCTAACAGGACAAGTAGCCTCCCGGACAAAACAGTTACAACAGAGCACTGTATCTGCTAATGCAGTTCAAATGGCAGTTAGGTGTGAAATTTGTGGTGGCTCTCACTCTATCGATCAGTGCCCTATTAGTATGAACAATAACACTCCGATGGATCACGCTCAAGTGCAAAAGTGCAAGCGGTGGGAAACTTTCAAAGACCACTCAATAATCCATTCTCCAATACCTACAATCCTGGGTGGCGAAATCACCCCAATTTTTCTTGGAAGAATAATCAGGGCCAGCAACCTCAGTTTCAGGGCCAATTTCAGAATAATATGCCTCAGCCACCTATGCATCAAGCCTCTTCTTCACAACAGCCTAGGCCTCAATAATCAATGAATCAAGCTCAACCTGAGAGGCCTAATGAACTGCAAGCTGCATTATTGAACCTCACCAATACTCAAACTCAGTTTATGACAGAGACTAGATCTTCTATCAGAAATCTGGAAACACAAGTTCGACAGTTGGCCAATATGCTCAATAACAGACCGCAGGGAAATTTGCCCCGTAATACTGAAGTCAACCCTAAGGAACAAGTTCAGGCAATTACTCTGAGGAGTGGGAAGAAAACTGAGCAGCCTAGACCTCCACAGGCAGTGGTTTAGAATAAAGAGATGGGTGAATAGTCTGATCCAGCAGAGGTTACTGAAGACCACCAACTTTCATAAAGGAATCCACCAGTTGTTAATGAGCAGCCAGTTCGAGTTCCATACCCTTAGAGGCTTAGAGGTGTTTAAAAAGCTGCATATAAATATTCCTTTCGCTGAGGCCTTGGAGTAGATGCCTAGCTATGTGAAATTTATGAAGGAGATTCTGTCAAAGAAAAGGAGGATGGAGGACTATGAGACTGTAGCACTCACTGAAGAGTGTAGTGCGATATTACAAAGGAAGTTACCCCAAAAGCTGAGAGGTCTGGGGAGCTTCACCATACCTTGCACCATTGGCAAGTTTGAATGCAAGCACGCCTTATGTGATCTGGGGGCAAGTATCAATCTGATGCCCTTATCTGTGTTTAGAAGGCTTGGCTTGGGGGAGGCAAAGCCAAGAACTGTCACTCTAAAACTAGCAGACCGATCGGTGACACATCCACGGGGTATTATTGAAGATGTTCTTGTGAAGGTGGATAATTTTATATTCCTAGCTGACTTTATCGTTCTGGACATGGAGGAGGATACGAATGTACCAATTATTCTCGGTAGGCCATTTCTAGCCACAGGCCAAGCTCTTATTGATGTTCACAAAGGAGAGCTTAAGCTTAGAGTTCAAGGAGATGAGGTGGTCTTTAATGTCTTCAAGGCCATGAAGTATCTAGTGGCTAGTGACAGTTGCTATAGTGTAGATTTGATAGAGAAGGCAATCTCCAAGAGAAGGATGAGTAGTGATGCCTTAGAGGCAGTATTATTGGGTGATGAGGTCGATGATGATGATGATGCTGAGATAAGAGATTGCATAAATTGGATCAACTCTTTCTTGCCATACTGGAAGAAGTTTCAAGAATTAGCAGATGCGCTTGATAAACCGCTAACATCCATTCAGCAGCCACCACAACTGGAATTGAAGGTTCTCCCAGACCACTTGCGGTATGCTTATTTGGGAGAGAATCAAACTTTACATGTCATTGTGTCAGCTGACCTATCAAAGATAGAATTGGAGAAGCTGTTGAGGGTTTTAAGGGAGCAAAATTGGCCATTGGGTGGACCTTGGCGGATATTAGAGGAATAAGCCCATCGACAGTGATGCATAAAATCTTATTGGAGGAGAATAGCAAGCCATCCATAGAGGCTCAGAGAAGACTCAATTCAGCCATGAAGGAAGTCGTACTGGAGCAAATTCTTAAATGGTTGGATGTTGTGGTGATCTACCCAATTTCTGATAGCGCATGGGTGAGCCCTGTGCAAGTGGTACCTAAAAAGGGTGGTATGACAGTGGTGAAAAATGAGAACAATGAACTCATTCCAACAAGAACTGTAACAGGGTGGCGGATTTGTATAGATTACCGCAAGCTCAACAAGGCAACAGGGAAGGATCATTTTCCTTTGCCTTTCCTTGATCAGATGCTTAACAGATTGACAGGCCATAGCTACTACTGTTTCTTGGATGGTTATTCAGGGTATCATCAGATCGCTATTGCACCAGAGGATCAAGAGAAAACAACTTTTACATGTCTTTATGGCACATTTGCTTTCAGGAGAATGCCATTTGGACTATGTAATGCCCCTACAACATTTCAACGGTGCATGATGGCCATATTTTTAGATATGGTAGAACGGTGTATTGAGATATTCATGGAAGATTTCTCTGTTTTTGGCTCATCATTTGACCTCTGTTTGGGTAACTTGGAGAATGTGTTGAATCGTTGTGAGAAGGAAAATCTGGTGTTGAATCGTTGTGAGAAGGCAAATCTGGTGTTGAATTGGGAGAAATGCCATTTTATGGTAAAAGAGGGGATTGTTCTTGGCCATAAAATTTCAAGTGAGGGAATTGAGGTAGATAGAGCAAAAATTTCTACCATTGAAAAGCTGCCTCCACCAGTTTCAGTGAAAGGTGTGAGAAGTTTTCTTGGTCATGCTGGTATCTATCGAAGATTCATAAGGGATTTCTCTAAAGTTTCCAAGCCTCTCTCGAATCTGCTTATGAGTTGTCTTTGATTTTAATGATGAATGTTTGAAGGCTTTCAATTTCTTGAAAGAAAAGCTTATTTCTGCGCCAATTGTGATAGCTCCAAATTGGGAATTGCCTTTTGAGTTGATGTGTGATGCCAGTGACTATGCAGTGGGGGCAGTTTTGGGACAGCGAATTGACAAGGTATTCAGGTCTATTTATTATGCTAGTCGGACTCTAAATGATGCTCAACTGAATTATGCTACTACATGATAAGAGTTGCTAGCTATTGTGTTTGCCTGTGATAAATTTAGACCGTATCTAATTGGTAATAAAGTGATTGTCTACACTGATCACTCTGCCATTAAATACTTGATGTCAAAGAAAGATGCCAAGCCCCGCCTGATTAGATGGATTCTCTTACTTCAAGAATTTGACATGGAAATTCGTGACAAGAAGAGCAGCGAGAATGTGGTAGCTGATCATCTCTCTAGACTTGAGGTGGAGGAGACTGAAAATAAGAAAGCAGTGTAAATAAATGATCACTTTCCTGATGAGCAGTTGTTTGGGGTAAGTGAGACTTTAGCTGTCCCTTGGTTTGCTGACATAGTGAACTTCTTGGTTGCCAAGATTGTGCCTCCTGAAATGTCAAAGCAGCAATTAAAGAAATTATTTTCTGAGGTGAAACATTACTATTGGGAGGAGCCTATTCTCTATAGGCTTTGTGTTGATCAGATTATCAGAAGGTATGTTCCTGAAGAAGAGATGCAGTCCATTCTTAATCATGGTCACGCTCAACAATGTGAAGGGCACTTTGGAGCATCAAGAACGGCGGCCAAGGTATTACAAAGTGTTTTCTATTGGCCTTCATTATTCAAGGATGCCAATGTTTTTGTCAAGGCCTGTGATAGATGTCAACGAACTGGTAATATCTCGAGGAGAAATGAAATGCCTTTACAGGGGATTCATGAAGTGGAACTGTTTGATGTATGGGGCATTGATTTCATGGGGCCCTTTCCACCATCTTACAACAATGAATATATTCTATTGGCAGTAGATTATGTATCTAAATGGGTGGAGGCTGCAGCAACTAGAGCCAATGACGGTAAAACTGTGCTTAATTTTCTTCATAAACATATTTTTACTAGATTTGGCACTCCCGGAGCTCTTATTAGTGATGAAGGGAAACACTTTGTGAATAAACAACTAGATGCATTACTGGCTCGTTATGGAGTATATCATCAAAAAGTGTTGCCTTACCATCCTCAATCAAATGGGCAAGCTGAAATTTCAAACAGAGAAATCAAAAGCATCCTTGAGAAGACCGTTGACAGTTCGAGGAAAAAATAGTCGAAGAAGTTAGATGATGCGATTTGGGCCTACAGAACTGCATTCAAAACACCAATAGGTATGTCTCCTTATAGGTTGGTGTTTGCTAAAGCGTGTCATTTACCAGTTGAGTTGGAGCACAGGGCATTCTGGGCTATGAAAAATTTGAATTTTGATTGGAGTGCAGCCAGTGAACGAAGGTCATTGCAACTGAATGAACTTGATGACTTCATAAATGAGGCTTATGAAAATGCTAAGATTTATAAGGAGAGAACAAAGGCTTGGCATGACAAGAACTTAGTCAGGAAAGAGTTCCAACCAGGGTAGAACGTACTTCTTTTTAATTCAAGATTGAGACTTTTTCCTGGCAAATTGAAGTCAAGATGGTCAGGACCATTCACTGTTGTTCAGGTCTTTCCACATGGTTCTGTAGAAGTTCAGGGAAATTCTGGTGCCTCTTTTAAGGTCAATGGCCAGAGATTGAAACCCTACTTGGGTGGGTATGTTGATCAGGCAAAGTATATCCTTCTTTTAAAGCCTCTGTGAAGAGGGGTCTAGCGTCCGACTAAATGACGTTAACGACAGCGCTTTGAGGAGGCAGCTCTCAGTTTTCAATTCATTTTATTTTATTTTATTTGGTTTTGAACAATGAAGAATTTTATTTTTATTTTTTATTTTTATTTTAATGTATTGATTGAACCGTGAAAATCGTGAAAAACAAAAAAAAAAACAAAAACAAATCAAAACAAAACAAAAAAAGTGTGGTGATGGGAGGTGCACTAGCGCTGTATTCATAGTGCTATGGTGCTAATCTCAGAAACGAAAAAAAAAATGGGAGGTCGCTAGCGCTACAGCGCTGGTTCCAGAAGCACAATTCCAGGCCGCGTATTAGCGCTGTAGCGCTATACCCTTAGCGCTACAGCGCTCTGTCCAGTTTTTTTTTAAAACTGAAGGGGTGCGATTTTCCCCCTCATTTCCTCTACTTTCTTTTTCTTCATTTCCATTCTCTCCTCCATCCTCTCCATAACCTCCATAGATCTTCCCTTGCAGCCCCATTCCTAGAAATCTCACCACACATTCCCCCTTTCTCATTCATTTCTTCTTCTATTTCTTTGCTTTCTTCTCCAACCCATTTCAATTTTCCCCTAAATCTGTTTTGAAACCCTAGAAATTCACTGATTTAAATTCTTGATGAAGATGGAAATTTTCAAGGGGATGTTCTAATTCAAGGAATCTATTGAATCTATTCAAGGGGAAATTTTCAAGGAATCTATTGCAATGGTTTGGTAAGTGGTCCTTCCCCCTTTCCTCCTCAGATTTTTGTGGTATTTGGGATTGAATTGCTTTAATTGATTGTTGAGGTTGGATCACTTTTGTTGTTTGGGTGTGGGGATCTTAGTTGATTTGTTTGAAAGAGTGAATTTTATAACTGTTTGTGAAGAGGAAAAGGGTTCATTAGTAGGGGAGGTGCTGTCAAAATTTTGTCTTGTGGGTTGGTAAGAGTGTGGATAATGGCTCCCAAGAGTAGAGCGGGTAGAAATAAGGATAAAGGAAAGGGACAAGCATCTGCGTCTCAACCAAAGGAGGATAGTTCTGAGCATGAGTACGATGAGACTAGGTTTATCAATTTTAAGGCTCAGGAGCGCTATGAGAAATTTGTTAGAAAGCCTTTGATTCCCGAGCGTGAAGTGGAATATCAGTCTGAACCTTTTGCTCATTAGATTTTTGAACGAGTTCGGGAAAATCTTATGAATAGGAAATGGGGAGATTTTGTAACTAAATTGGCACAAGCTAATGTATCATTGGTATATGAGTTTTATGCGAACTTAAGAGATAAACACAATGATACAGTCTTTGTTCGAGGTAAACGTGTGTCTTTCACTGCTGAAGCGATTAATAAGGTGTTCAAAGCCCCGCACATAAAACAGGAGGAGGAGGAATACGCTCAGTTCTTGAATGGATCTATAGATTTTACGGCTGTGGCTGATAAACTATGCTTTGAAGGTGCTCCCTGGAATTTATCTGGCAGTCTACCTAAGAGTATAGCATCGTGCCAGCTTAACATTGAGGCGAGATTTTGGGCATTCTTTGTGTGTGCTTGATTTATGCCGGTTAGCCATGTGTCTGATATGACTAAAGATCGAGTCTTATTGATGTACGCGTTGATGATGGGCATGAGTGTTAATCCGGGTATTTGGATCAAGGCCAACATTAATTTTATTGAAAATGGGCACACCACTGGAGGTTTGGCCCATGGATCCGTCATCACGATATTGTGCTGTAAGGCTGGTGTTCCAAAATTTGTCACTGATATTTATCAGTCGCTGCAACAATCGTTGTCCGTCAATTTGATGAATGATTATGCTGAGCATGCTCTGTATGTGCCGCAGGCAAGAAAAAAGGGAAAGCGCCATGTGGAAACTGATGTGGAGGAAGAAGTTGAACCAGTATTGTTGGGTGGCAGTAGCAATTCAAGTTTGCAGCAAGTTAATGACAAGTTGGATTATCTAATCCAACAAAATCAATATGTGCTTCAACAGCAGCATATGGTGAATCAGTATTTGGGCCATTGATATGACTATGAGGTGAAGCATGTGGTTCAATTAAACAATTTGGTGAGCCGTTGGTCGCTAGATGAATCGGATCGCACTTATTTTGCTCCACCACCACCCTATCCGTCGTACTCTCCATTATACCCTCCGCCTCCACCCCCGTCATTTGTTGGTTTTCCTGATCCTCAGCCTCCGCAGTCTCAGCCTTTTGAAGGACCTTCGTTCCAACCACCACCACCGCCATACTGATGTGGCTGGTCAGGTAAGTTCTCTTCCTCTATTCTTTTCTTTATCACATTGGGGACAATGTGCATCTTAAGTTTGGGGGGGAGCTTATTTTGTTTTATTTTTATTTTGTGCGTTGTTTAGTTTAACTCTTAGTCTCTTGTGTTATTTTCTGTGGTTGTTTAGTGTAACTGTTAAGCCATCATTCTTGTATGTTGTTGCTTTGTCTTTGCTTGTGAAAAGGAAATTGAATTCAACTGTGTGCTTGGTTCAATTGTTTTAGAGTTTAATTTAAAGGTTTTGTGGGAAATTTTTAATATGTTTTGAAACTGCAACATTTTGGATTTTATTATATATGTTTGACTAGGGTTGGTGGTATGACAATGTGAATTTGATAGAACTTGCATTATTTGGCCTTTGAGACGAAATCCTTGATTACATGTGTTTTGAAAAGTGATTTAGGCAATTTTATTGGATCGATTGTGCTTTTCAAGCCAACCTTGATTTAATTTTCCCTGGATACCCTCTTTGAGCCTAAAAGTCTACCTTTATTGTTAGATACTTGTTTTGCGCTTAACCGAATACTTTATTATTTTTTAGTACCTAGATTTGTACCATGAGCTTATAAAATATAAAAGGGGATTGATTTATAATGGGTGTTACTCTTGTGTATTGGTGTTGGCAATAGAAAAAAAAAATTCAAGAAAAGATTGAGAAAAAAGAAAAGAAAAAAAAAAGATTTGAGAGAAACTACTTTTCTTTTGATGTCCCCATTAAAATGCATAAGTTTGGGGGACATGTAGTATAAAAAAAAAACAAATCTAGTGTTTAAATTTCTCAATCTTTGGAAATAAAGAGGATCTTTGGGTTGTGTTAAATTGTGTTGTGAATATCAAGATTGGGTGTAAAGTTTATATGCTTATGGTAATGTTGAGCCTAAATGACAATTTCATCTACCCTTGCCTAAGCCTAACGCTATAACCCGTGAAAGTCCTTTTGATTTCAAAACACGTGTTATTGACATTAGTGGAGAAGGTTAAGTAATGCAAGCATATTGAAAAATTGGTTTGTGGAATTGTCTGGAATGAGTTGAGCATATATGATAGAGTCCAAGTGTTGTAGTCATTTTCGTGATATATTATTGATTTCCCTAATTGAACTTTACAAATTGGACTTTTAGGCAATTGAGCTGAAATTCTGGTTATTATTATTGCAATTGAGATTTCATGAGTTTTGGCAAAGTAGTGTAGATGGTAATGATGGTTTAGCTTGTTCGTTTTGTGTTTGTTTCTTTTTGTTAGTTTAACTTGGTATTTACTCGAGGGCGAGTAAAGATTTAGTTTGGGGGAGTTTGATAAACGAGTTTTAGGCTCGTTTATGGTCTAAGTTTTTAGGCTATTTTTCATTAGTTAGGATTATTTTATTTCGGAATTATGCTCGTTTGTTCATGTTTCAAGGTGATTAATGCTAAAGTGATACAAATAGTGAAAAGGAGTGAAAGTGGAACAAAATCGGGACGGATTTGTGGACTTTTGGGTTCTGTAAGTAGCGCTAGGAAGAAGAAGTTCGGTTCTGACTTTAGCGCTACAACAACCACGCTACGGCGCTTGGACGCAATTTTCAGGAAGTTCGGCTCTGACTTTAGCGCTACAGCGCTACGATAAGAGCGCTACAGTGCTGGTGCCCAGATTTCTTTTATTTTTTTTCTGACTTTAGCGCTACAGCGCTACAACACCAGCGCTACAGCGCTGGTGACGCATTTTTCACAAATCTGATCACTTTTTGATGGGCAATTTGGTCATTTCACTTGCAACTATATAGGGATTTTTGAGAAAGATAGTGGGCGGAAAAAAAAGAATGTCTGAAGAGGGGACGACGGCTGAGAGTGGAGAACCCGATTGGAGGATTCATTCTTGTGTTTTTCATCATCTTCTTCAATTTTTATGTTTGTAATTGAATTCTCTTATTGCTAGAATGAATATTATGGGCTAATTTCTCCTTTAGGGCTATTATGTGAATCTTTTGGAAACCCTTTTTTTTATGGATTAATGCAGAATTCATGTTCTCCTTCATCTCTTTCAATTCCTTACAATCTGTGTTACTTGTGCAATTATTGATTGATCACCTCTAATTTTTATTTCATGAATCAAATTGAAATTTGAAAAGTGAAATTTGATATGCTTTGATTTTTTGGATGCAAATTCAATTTAGAACGAAAGTATCTAAATTGTTTGCCTATTTTACTGAGTTGCGTGTTTAATGCCTTCTTCATGATTCAACTTACCATAGAAATATAGGAAGTTGTCATTTAGATTGAATTTTGTAAATCTTAACCAGATTATGAATTGTTTTTGCAACTTGTTCTTGAATAGGGAGAAGGGGATATAATTCTTGCATTAGGAAATAAAAGGGTGGAAAATAGAGGATCATAATTGTCCTAATTTCATTTTCTCTGTTATTTTGTTTAAATTTTCATTTTGCTTGGTTAGTATTCTTCTTTGTTTGAAATCTCTAAAATTGTTTAATCAAATAGAATTAAAAAGATTGATTGATTGGTAATTGATAAATCAGTCCTTGAGGACGATACTTGGTTTTTACCATTTTATTACAAATTGCGACTGTGTGCACTTGCATAGCAAAAATATCGCAACATCTCTCGTTCTCCTAAGATACTTGAGAATGTGCTTTACTGCAATCTAGTGTTCCCAGCCAGGATTTGATTGGTAACGACTTACAATCCCAACTAGATAACTTATGTTAGGCCTATTACACAACATAGCATACATCAAACTCCCAACTGCTGAAGCATAAGGATACTTTCTCATATCCTCTTCCTTCTGAGGTGTCTTGGGACATTGTTCCTTGGAGAGAGCAATTCTATGTCTGGTCGGTAATTAACCTTTCTTGGAATTCTCCATTGAGAATCTTTCAAGCACCTTATATATATAGTTATCCTGAGAAAGTGCCAAGACCTTGTTCTTCCTATCCCTTATGATTTGGATTCCTAGAACGTAGCTCGCCATGCCCAAATCTTTCATTTAGAACTTTTCAGCTAACCATTTCTTTACGTTTGACAATGTCTCTACATTGTTCCCAATGATAAAAATGTCATCAACGTAAAGAACTAAGAAAACCACCACTTTTCCTTTAATGTATTTATGCACACATGCTTCGTCGACATTCTGTTCGAAGCCATATGTTTTAATTGTTTCATCAAAAATGATATTCAAAGATCTAGATGCTTGCTTTAATCCATAAATGGATTTCAGCAACTTGCACACCTTTTGTTCTTCGCCTTTCTCTATGAACCCTTCTGGTTGTACTATATAGATACTTTCATCAAGATAGTCATTCAGAAATGTTGTCTTGACGTCCATTTGCACATCTCATAATTATTGGCAGTCGCTATTGATAAGAGGGTACGAATGGATTTGAGCATGGTCACATGAGAAAATGTTTCTTCATGGTCAACACCTTCTCTCTGAGTGTAACTGTTGGCTACAAGCCTTGCTTTGAAAGTCTCTACTTTCACACCAACACCTTTTTTCTTCTTGTATATCCACTTACACCCTATGGATCTGACATCTTCAGGTGGATCCACAAGTTCCTAGAAGAATTGGAATACATCGATTCCATTTCTTGGTTCATGGCTTCTTGCCATTTCTCCTTTTCAGGACCATCCATTTCCTCTTTCAAGGTTAATGAAACGTCCTTGGATGTATCAGAAACAAGGACATGTGCCTCATGTTCATAGCAAACAGGTTGTCTCACAATCCTCCTACTACAACGTTGCACTAGGGTTTCTTTTCTAGGAATCATGGTTTCCTCTGTTTTTCGTTTATCATTTAATGATGAAGATGATTGTGATGGAATCTTATCAGTTGTGAGTTCTTCCCATACTACCTTGTTCTGAGGTTTATAGTTATTCGTATAGTCATGTTCAAGGAAGGTCGGATTTATTGAAACAAATACATTTTGATTCTTGGGACTATAGAAATAACCACCTCTTATTTCTGGAGCATACCCAACAAAAATGCACACTTCTGACCTTGATTCAAGTTTCCCTGATTTAGGCCTAAGAACATTTGCAGGATAGCCCCAAATGCAGAAATGGTGCAAACTAGGTTTGTTTCCATTCCATAGTTCTAGTGGCATTTTTCTAATGTTCTTACATGGGACTACATTAAAAATGTACGTCGTCGTTTGAAGTGCATATCTCTAGAATGAGAGAGTAAGTGAAGAGTAGCTTAACATAGATTTGACCATGTCTAACAAGATTCTGTTTCTTCTTTCATAAACACCATTTTGTTGTGGCGTTCCTAGTGCTATGAGTTGGGATAGAATACCAAGATCTAACAAGAAATCTTTGAATTTTAAATCCAAATATTCTCCACCTCAATCAGATCGAAGTGTCTTTAGAATCTTACGTAACTGCTTCTCAACATCAGCTTTGAATTCTTGAAACTTACCAAATGTTTCAGATTTCCTAAGCAGTAGGTAAGTATGACCATATCTTGAGTAATTGTCAATAAAAGTGACGAAATACTCATACCCACATCTTCCTTGTACATTGATTGGACCACAGACATCGTTGTGTATAAGCTCCAAAGGTTCTTTGGCTCTATTGCCTTTCGTTGAGAAAGGACGCTTAGTTCACAACTCTTAGTTCTCTCAAAGGTCCATCTTTTGTTAACCAGTTTATCCTATCTAGATGTAACGTTCCAAAAATGCTTATAGGGTTTAGTGCCTTGATTAGCGTGTCGGGGGGTATAATTTGATATATGTGTGATTAACAGGTTAAATGCATGACTATGTGGCATGCATGATGTATACGATGAAATGACTATATTTAGATTGATGTTTATGAGTATTAAATATTCATGCGGGCCCATTCTTGATAATAACTGCATACTTGTACTATTGGCCCGTTGTGGGCATAAATATTAATATATGTGAGTAAATGATTGAGACCACATTATTATGTCCATATATTTGCAGTATATGGCTCGAGGCGATCCTAGTGAGCGGATCGGAGGAATATTTACAGTGGGGTTTAATACCCGGCTCGGGGCGAGCCTAGGGGTATTTTGAGAAGTTTAATGTGTATTTGGGGTTTATTGAGTAATGGGTAAAGATTTGGTAATTAGTTGGACATGACAGGTTTAATTAGGAATTTATAGAACTACTCGAGGAATTAGCGGGAAGTGTGGCAAATGACACTTTTTCCCTTGGGGCCATTTAAGGTTAAGGGTATACTTAGGGGAAATTTGGTCTTTTACTGACTATTGGCTAGGTCTTGTTTTGGCTGGGACTAGAAATTTTTTGAAGCAATCAGAAAGTATCTAAGAGACTCACTTTCTCTCCCTCTATTACGATTGTCTCTCTCTCTCTTGTGTTGGAAGGCTTTGAAGTGTTGAAGGGAGGATCTTGATCTTTTGAGCTGGGGCAGTCTGGAATTGAATCTTAAGAATTTAGAAATTAAAGCACGTAGAGGGAAGGAAGTCTCTGAGGATTGAAGCTTTAAATTGAGGTAAGGATTTGTTTCTATTTTGCTGGGAACATAGAGGATTTGGATGAATTTTTCTTGGTTTTGAGTGATACTTTGTAGTTGATTTGGGGTGGTAAACTTAGTAGAATTTTGTGGTGGTTAAGTGTATCTAAACATTGTGGTTGGGAGTCCTACACTCGTTTCTGGTATTGGATGGAGTTGGTAGTATAATTGGATTGAATTGTTGAGGTTGTGAATGGGAGAAATGCTGAGAAAACCCAGGGAATTCCGGGTTTGCGAGGGTGCGTCGTAACCCAGTTCTTGCGCGCCACGACCTGCGTGCCGAGAATGCCCTAAGAGGGTTGCTGATTTATAGGCACACCATGACCCTAGGGGGGCAAGTCGCGGCCCGCCTCCCCCCAGATGCAGAGACTGCACCTCTAACTTGAGGCGCGTCGCGACCCTCAAGGCCAGATCGCGGTTTACCTAGAGAGTTTTAGCCTAGGTTTGTCTAAAGGCTCAGGGAGGCTCGGGGTTCTAAACTTATGTACTCGAGACAATTTCTACTACCCGGTTTAGTAGAAATCGAGGTCTCGAAGGCTAGTATTTTAATCCAAAGCTTTTAAATGGTTTAGAATCTTATGGTCATTCAATATTGTTTTGTGACTAGGTTTTACCGCAAGAGCTCAGGAATTAAGGATCGTACTTGGGGTCGTCATACACTTGCTGCTCAGGATTCGAGGTAAGAAAACTGCACCCGAGTTTTGGTTGGGGCTTAAACCCCTTGAATGAATATATTATGAAGATGAACATATATGTAGTTGAGAATATATAATTGGGCATGCTTGTATGCGTTTCCATTGATTACTTGCTATGCATTATGCATTTGTGATTATATTTGTTTACAGGGTGTCGGGGGCCAATAACAAGCGTTCAGAACACAGCCCGGCCTAAGGGTGCCAGGGTCGGCCATAAAGCAAATGGACTCGGCCTAAGGGAGATGGGCCTAGACATTATACAATAAATAGAAGCATGGTTCACACTTGACTATTTGTATTGGTTTATGAGGTTGGTTTATATGTTTGACTAAGTTGAGTACTTTTATTGAGATTGCAGCATATATTCTATTGTGAGTTGAATCTGGTGAATTATAATTATTGATTTTATATAGTTTCCTAGTTGTGCATATAGTTTAAAGTTTTCTTGTTGAGTTGTGGGTCACGGGTCCTATGTGGTGCAGGTAAGGGAGTTGATAGTAGGACCAACCATGAGTTGGAGAGCTGGAGGGGAGATGTGTACACATGCAGCCTGCTTGATCGCTACGGTCAGAATAGCTTGGGAAAAACTAGGATTAAACCCTGTTTTTGCCACTTAGGACGACTAAATTGTATTTGTTTATCTTTTACAAGTATGTAAACTGATTTTTGGGATCCCATGTACAAACTTAATATTTTAATGAAAAATAATCCTTTTGTTGACCAAAACTTTTATTGCTTGACCTTGGCTTAGTTTTTAATTACGCATTTAAGTTCAAATGACTTGCATAACAGGTTAAGCACTATTTTAAACATACAGTGTAACTGTCTTGGTTATCTAGGGAATTACACTAGACCTATATGAGCAAGTCTAAGATGCCAAGGATATGTGTCATCCTCGTTTGAAACTTTTTGTCTTTTGTTACCTTGTAATTTTTCCACTTTAAATGATTCTGAATTATTGAGCGTTTGTTCATTTTAATAAAAGCGATAAAGTCCAAATATTTTAATTGTATGTATAATAGAAAAATTAAGAATAATCAAATTATAAAAAAAAAAATATTCTAAAGTTATTACTGTTGCGGTTTTATGCCCTAATTAAAACTCAATTTCTTTGTAATCTCATTTATTATCAATAAAAGAATAGAAATCATTTTTTTGACTTGGTCAATCACTTTGCTCACATGTTTTATTTTCAAGATTATTTGTTTAATATAAACTTCTATTAAATCTCGAGCATATAGCTAATCATATTTATAGTGACCTAATCACAGTGGACTATAAATATGATTATATGTTCAAATATAGGTTAGTCCTAAGATTACTCAGTGCACAGGATTTACACTGACTTGCCAATCTATGATATGATATACTTACACATTGTAGTGTTATGTTCTTTCCAGAACATTAGCAAAGTAGATAAGATCAGATGTATATTTTACATCGGACTGGATTGATATTGACAGTTGATAGGATAAGTAAACATACCGTTATTATCTATTCTAGTCATATCATATAGTTGACCATAGGTCAATTCAATCTCAATTCTGAGTGGTTAGAATTCTAACTGGTTGTATTATTTCAGTTATTTGACTTGTTCGTTACCAGCTTACCCTACAGACTAGCCCATACTTACATCTTGGGAACTCAGCAGTATAATTGAGTGGGAGTGTTAATCATAGATATGAACATCTATAGCTTCTGATGAAGAAGTGAAATGATGGTTTCCTTTTAGTTTGGTTCAAGGTGTTAAATGATAGAGATCTCATTTCAGTAATTAATATTAGTTTACTGAAATATCATTTACAAGGAACTAAGTGTCTTAAGGATAAAATACAATGAGGAGTAAAACAATATTTTAGTATCATCTCATTGTAGATCATCTATAGAGGATTGAGTGACAATTATGGTTGTAACAATGAATAATTAATAGCGTATCTATATTTGTTATAGAGCGCTCTATGAATTCAAGAGTGCAATTTCGAGTCTTTAGTGAAGTCACGAGGAATTAATAAGTTAGTCAATTTATTTGTTAGATTTATGATAACTTATTGGAGCTTGATTTCATTGGCCCATGGTCCCCACTGTACCTTGGATAAAATCATCTAGATAGTCTCAATTAATTGATTTAGTTATCCATTAGAATTATCAAAGTTGACCAAATTAATTTTGGATAGTTTCATAAAGTTATACAATTTTGAGAAGAAAAGAGAAACTATGGCAGATTTATCAATTAAGATAAATTGGTATCTAAATTAATAAATAAGTTTAAATCAAGGTTAAATTATAAATAATTAATTTGATAAGGGATTTAAAGAATTATATAATTAATTAAATCAATAGAAAATAATACATGCCTTAATTTTAAGTCCAATGGGCTTATAATCAAATGAGAAATTTTACGGGCCTAAAGGCCATGATAATTTTGACCTACGGCTGTTAATTGGCTATTATTTTATTGATTTTTTAATTAAATAAATGACATAATTGAGTCTATAAAAGGAATGTTATGTGAGAGTTGAAAACATAAGTCAAAACACAAGTTTAATCATTGGTTTTCTGATAGATTCTCTCTACTGCATAAGTCCTTTTCTAAGCCTCATTTTTATTTTATCTTCTTCTCTTTGTATCTATCTCATGTGTTGAGAATTTCCCACCCTAGTCTAGGTGATTCTAAGGATACTTTGGAAGACTGTGAAGAAAATTGAAGATCGGTTTAGTTTCTTGGTAATACTCTATGACCAAAAGGATACAAGGGTTAGAGTAACTGAAGGAAGGACTCTTTCATTCCGATGTGTGTAATGTAAGTATTCTTATCATTATTTCTCTTTGAATTCAATTTTAGAAACATGTTCTAGGTTGTCTCATATTAACTTGTTTAATATTAGATCTACATGAAAATTAATAAAGATCATGTATAAGTTTTCCCAACAATTACATGCAATAAATTTTCAAATTAACTAAAAATGGAACTAATCATTGTTCAAACAACAATAAACTTTTTATTTTAGTAAAACTAAAGAATTTTAAATAAAAGGACTTTCTTTAATGCTTTCTTGAACTAGACGCTTTTCCTCTTTTCCTTTTCAACTTTTTGTCTCCATCTGCAAGTTCGTCTTGATCTCTCAAGTGTCTGTAAAGAAGAAAAAATAACAAAAAATATGATTAGTGGTCTCTAAATCAAAGATTTAGAACTTTATGTATCATACTCCACTATTAAGCCTAAGGTAAAGGTAAATCATATCTACATTTTTCGTGATTGTGGTCTTGTCTGTAAATCCTCAAAGGCCGCATCCCACAAATCACGAGCATATTCAATGTGTTTGGACTTTTTCCTTAGCTTCTCTTCCATGGTACTAAGACAGTAAAATCTTGTCATGTGATTTGATCTCATCCAATCAGTATATTTCTCATGTTCCTCTTTGCTTGCACCCCATGATGGTACAGGAGGAGACCTCTTATCAATATAGATATGTTTAACATTTTCGCCAGAAAAACGAACAAAGTTGAATTTTCCCATCCACCTTCATCCTCTTCGGTCATTTTGACTTTCTTTATATGATCATCAATCTTTTTATGCATTACCGAGGCCGTTATAGGAAAATAATTGGGTGGCAATATTTTATGACTGAAATAAAACACAATAATATTATCATTTGGAAAAATATCAATGTTTTCGAAAGTAAACATGACACATGAATGCAACAATTAAAACACATAAATTAACATTTACTTTTCAACGATAAAACTACCCAATAAATAAAGTGTCGCCTTAGGGTCAGTCAAGTTAAATTCAGATAGCTTATAAAATAATCTTATCTTTATAATTTAATACTTAAAATAACTGTTTATTTTCACTTTTAAATATAAAGTATCGCTGGTTTGGTCAAGATGTAATTTTCCACCGCAAAAGCTTAATTACATATTTGTAAGTGTAGCCCATTATTTCGGATTTCATGACATAACTTAGAGAATACTGCCTTAGGGTCGGTCAAGCCTAAAATACATCACTTCCTCCTATTTTCGTAACAAGCCAAATTTGGTATTGATATGTAACACCCTGGATAACCAAGGTTGTTACACGGTGTGATTATAAATGTGAAAGACTTGCTAGTCAAGTCATATAGTTGAAAACGTGATCCGACAGTCATAATCAGGTTAAGGTTAAAAGATTTTGGTCATAAACGGGAAATTTTTCATTTAAATAAACTTTTAGTACATGGGATCCCAAAAACAGGTTTTAAAGGACAGTTTACAAAATTTCAGAGTTATATACATCCATAAGCCACTATAATGGCAAAATATGCTTTTCAGGTTTTCCTGTCCCTCCACTATTCCTCGGTCGTGGCGGACGAGCAGCTGACTATGTACATTCTGCCCCAGAGCTCTCCAAATCAGGACTACTCCACCTTGCCCTTTCCTTTACATGTACCACGTAGCACCCGTGAGCCAAGGCCCAACAAGAAAACCATAATACAGAGCATAAACGATACAGAAAAACAAATAATCCATAAAGCTGTTAACCAGGTATTCAGCATGCCATAATAGTCATCTACTCAGAGAGGTCAAACAGTTATTCATAAGCCATTCATCTCAGTATTAAATGATATAATCAACAGACAACAATAATAACATATCAATATTCATCATACAATACTCAGGGTCGATGCCCTTAGACCGCACCCTCTATTTAACCCACTGTCTCCAGCTCACTTAGGTCGAGCCTAGTGCTTAACCCACTGACTCCGGCCTGCTTAAGCCGACCTCAGTGATTATTTAGTTGTCCTCATAAACCAATGGTCGAGCCGCGTCCTATGCACAAATATCAATTCCCGCACTCTTATGCCATTTATTTTATGTTCACATGGCATATTATAATCACACAACATATGCATTCAATTACAATGAATCTCAGTCCCACACAATCACATAACGGTGCAGTTTTCTTACCTTTTACACGTGCACTAGTTCTGGGCGTCGGCCCCCCTTGAGTACGATCCTGTCCCAAAAACCAAGCGCTCGCCTAGTCACAAATCATAAAATAGAACCCTCATTAAAATCCAATTCTGTAACCAAACTACGGGACCAATCCCAAGCTCTCGGGAAGCCCAATTCCACCAAACGGGGTGATGGAATCGACCCCCGACCCCTAAGCAAAAACCCTAGAGAAATTCCCAAAAACCAAGTTCAGATGGCTGAGGAGCGCTACTAGGTGGGTGCAACATCACTATAGACAGAAACCCAAGCCCCCCACCGGGAAAAAGCAGCCTAGCGCTCCCAACCTAGCGCTACAACCAGAACATGCAAAATTTTGGGTATTTCCCATCGAACATTCCCGAGCCAAAGCTCCATAAATCCACTCCAAACGTCAACTAAACTCAAAATTGAAACTACAACTCACCATAGCTCAACCAAAACACCCATATAACACCAAAACTTGGCTAACAACTTCATCAAACACAAAAATCAAACTTGAGCTCTGAACCTCAAGAACACCATCTAAAACTAGATAACCCAGATAATCAAGGTCAGAATTTGTTACCTCTCATGAATGAATCAGACTAGGTTGCCTTCAATGTTCCTCCCAGCTTTGATTCCTCCAATTCCCAAGTTTGAATCCTTAAACTTCCATCCAAAACCAAACTCAGAAATCATTCTCAACAAAGCTCAGCAAACTCAGATAAAACCTTAAACCTTACCTTAATTTGGAAGCTAATTCCAGCTGAATTCCTTAGTTACTCCAAGGATCAAAGCCCCGAAACCTAGCCTAGACTTTCTCTTGAGTTCCCAGCTTCAAAATTCTCAAGGGAGAGAGGAAGAAATCGTGAGAAAGGGGAAAGAGGGAGTTGAGTGTTCTTTGTTTTTCTTTCTTTCCTTCAGTGCTTCTACTTCTTTCTACTATAGTCTAAGGGAAACAGATTATATCAGTTATCTTTTCCTAATTGCCAAAAGACTCTTCTACCCTCCCAATAAAAAAAACCAAGCCTTTTAATCAATCTAAAGGTATTTTTGTCATTTGCTCCCAATTCCCGCTAATTTCTCGAGTGTCCTTATTATTTACCACTTAAATACTGTCATCTAACTAATCACCAATTATTTTTCCCCAATGTCTAAAAAAATCGCCAATATATTTCCCAAATTCCCATAAATACCCCCAGTCTCCCCCGAGCCGGATATAAATCTCTATCGCGACTATTTCGCCAAACTGCTCACTAGGATCGTCTCGTGCCAAAAGCTGCAAATACATCCACATAATAATGTGGTCTCAACAATTTACCACAAATAATCACATCTATGCCCTCAACGGGCCAAAATTACAAATATGCCCTTATAAGCTAAACAAGGCTCATATCCAAACTAACACTCGTAAACATGCATTTCACATATCCATATAATCATATAATCATGCATTTAATCATTTAAATCACACATAAACCAACTATGCCCTTACGGCATACTAATCAAGGCCCTTAAGCCTTGTTAGTGATTTTGGGACGTTACAACTATCCCCTCCTACTGAGAATTTCGTCCTCGAAATTTACCTAAATAACTCGGGATACTGATCCTCCATTGCTTACTCAATTTCTCAGGTCGCTTCCTCAACCTGATATTCCTCCATAATACTCTAACTAGAGTAATCCTCGTATTTCGTAGAACTTTATCTTTCCTATATAAGATCTTAACCGGTCACTCCTCATAAGACAAATCTGTCTGCAATTCTAAGTCCTCATACCTCTACACATGTGTGGTATCTGAGACATACTTCTGAAGCATAGAAACATGGAAAACCTCATGAACTCCCGACAACAATGGTGGCAAGGCTAACATGTAAGCCCTCTGTCTGATCCTTTCCAGGATCTCAAAAGGTCCAATGAATCTAGGGCTCCGCTTGCCCTTCTTCCCAAACCTTCTCACCCCTCGCAATGGTGAAACTCACAAAAACACGTGGTCCCCAACCTAGAACTCTATGTCCCTACGCTTAGGATCAGCGTAGATTTTATGTCTGCTTTGTGAGGCGAGCATTCGAGCTCGGATCTTCTCAATAGCCTCATTAGTCTTCTGAACCATGTCTGGTCCCAAATACTTCCTCTCACTCATCTCATCCTAATGAATGTGTGATCTACGTCTCCTCCCATATAACATCTCATATGGAGCCACTTCAATCGTTGATTGATGACTATTGTTGTATGAGAACTCAATCAACGGGAGATACTTACATGAAGATCCCTCAAAGTCAATCACGCATGCCCTAAGCATATCCTCAAACACATGATTCATCCTCTCAGACTGTCCATCAATCTGAGGATGAAAAGTCGTACTGAACTTCAACTGAGTCCCCATAGCCTTCTATAAACTACCCCAAAAGTTGGAGGTAAAGATAGGATCCTGGTCTGACACAATAGACATAGGAACCCCTTTGAGACATACGATCTCCCTCACATACAACTTTGCATACTGATCCACCGTATAAGTCGTCTTCACTAGAAGAAAATGAGCTGACTTGGTGTATCTGTCCACTATCATCCACACCGAGTCATGAAGCCCCACTATCCTGGGTAATCCTCCCACAAAGTCCATCATAATATCCCCCCATTTCCACTCGGGAATACCCAAAGGCTGAAGCAACCCCGCCAGTCGCTGATGCTCAGATTTCACCTGCTAATAAGTCAAACTCCTGGCCACGTACTCTACCACATCCTTTTTCATTCCAGGCCACCAATACAATGTCCGTAGATCCTGATACATCTTTGTGGTTCTTGGATGAAGTGAGTACGGTGTGGTATGTGATTCATTCAGTATCTCGCATCTAATCCCCACATCAGTCAGAACACAAATCTGACCTCGATACCATAGTAAACCAACCTCAGAAATAGAATAGTCCTTAGATGTTCCCGCTAAAACATTCTCTCTAACCTTCAAAAATTGTGCATCCACCAGCTGGCCCTCCTTAATCTGCTCCAGTAGAGTCGATTGTATAGTAATGTTGGCCAACCCTCCCACCACCAACTCTATCCTTGCTCTGGACATCTCATCAGCTAACTCCCTCAATATCTAAGTGGAACTAAACAACTGGCCCGAGCCTCTCCGGCTCAATACATCCGCCACTACATTGGCTTTCCCTGGGTGGTAAAGAATATCACAGTCATAGTCCTTTACCAACTCCAGCCAATGCCTCTACCTCATGTTCAGGTCGTTCTGGATAAAGAAGTACTTCAAATTACTGTGATTAGTTTATATCTCACACCTCTCTCCATACAGATAATGTTGCCACACCTTTAGTGCGAATACCACCGCTGCCAACTCCAAATCATGGGTAGGGTACCGCTGCTCATACTCCTTCAGCTGTCATGATTAATATGATATAACCTTTTCGTTCTGCATCAATACACAACCCAAACCCAACCTCGACGCATCGCAATAAACCACAAACATTCCTTCCTCCGAAGGAAGACTCAGTACAATTGCAGTAATAAGTCCTCGCTTCAATTCTTGAAAATTGGTCTCACACGTGTCTAACAAGACGAACTTCAAATTCTTCCATGTCAATTCTGTCATCGGTGCAGCAATCTTCGAGTACCCTTCCACAAACTACTTGTAGTAACCTGCTAACCTGAGGAAACTCTGAACCTCTGAGGTGTTCCTTGGCCTCAACCAATCTCTAATTGCCTCCACTTTAGATGGATTCACCATAATCCCATCTTCACCAACAATATGTCCAAGGAATGTCACTTCTAGTAGCCAGAACTCACACTTCTTAAATTTGGCGTACAACCGGTGTTCTCTTAATCTCTGCAAGACTTGTCGAAGATGTTGCTCGTGCTCTGCCTCTGAACTAGAGTACACTAAGATGTTGTTGATGAAGATAATCATAAACTGATCTAAGAAATCCTTAAACACCTGATTCATTAAATCTATCAAGACTGCTAGGGCATTGGTCAAACCAAATGACATGACTAGAAACTCATAGTGCCCATACCTCGTACGGAAGGTCGTCTTCGGTATATCCTCATCCTTGATCCACAGCTCGTGATAACTAGATCGAAGATCAATCTTCAAGAATACCGTCTTTCCATGCAATTGATCAAACAAGTCAATGATCCTTGGTAGAGGGTACTTATTCTTGATGGTCAACTTGTTTAACTCTCTGTAGTCTATACACATTCTCAAAGTCCCGTCCTTCTTCTTCACAAACAAAACTGGAGCACCCCATGGCGAGTAGCTAGGCCTGATAAACCATAAATCCAGAAGTTCCTGTAATTGTATCTTCAATTCCTTCAATTCTACTGGTGCCATTCTATATGGTACCCTCGACACTGGCTCTGTCCCTGGTGCCAACTCAATGACGAAATGAATCTCCCTATGTGCCGGCAGCCCTGGTAAATCCTCTGGGAATACATCCAAGAATTCACGAACCAATCTAGTCCCTCCCGACCCTGTTGGAAAAACTCTGGTAGTATCCACCACACTAGCCAAAAAACCTATACATCCTCCCTGTAATATGTCTCTGGCTCTCAGAGCTAATATGATGGGTATGCGAGGTCCACATACTGCACCCACGAAAACAAATGGACCATCTCTGTAACGCCATGTTTACCCAAAACAGTTACGGTGAACCAGAAATTTGACTCGCTACCCGAGTCCTTTGGTTAAAAACGTTCATCTAAGTGTTATTAACAGGCTAAGGTGGAAAACCAATCAAAAGGAAAGGATATATTTTACTAAATACATAAAACTATTCATGGGCCCATAAAATCTTTTACAAGTTATTTACAACACAAAATAGTCATTACTGTTTCAAAATTACAAACCCGCCGACCTAAGAGGCAAAAATAGGGTAAACCCCCTAGTTCCTCTGAGAACTCCTTGGCCGTGGTGGTCAAGCATCCGCATATGTACACATCACCACCAAAGCTCTCCACTCAAGGATGGGTGAGCTTTTCTTTCCCTTTACCTGCACCACATAGCACCCATGAGCCAAGGCCCAGCAAGAAAACACAATAATACATATAGATATTAACAACTGATTATTATTATTATCACACATAGCTTATAGCTCTTAAACAGATGAGTGAATATCACTTGAGGTTCTGGTAAACCATAATGAGAGACTGACAAGCAAGTCACTATTTTAAACAGATGAGTGACTGCTGGGTAAGTCACTAGCTTAAACAGATGAGTGACTGTTGGGTAAGTCACTAGCTTAAATAAATGAGAGACTAATGGATAAGTCTCTAACTTAACAGTTGAGTGTCTGATGGGTAAGTCACACAAGCGCTTTTTAGTTTTCATCGAACTTGAGGTCGGTTCGACATTAATGCTCTTAGATTCATCCAATGCAAATATCAATTAGATCTAATCTTTATTGGCTTACGTTGATCACGCTAAGGCCGTTCTTGAATTATGAGTCTGCATTATGTGACCAGTGCCCAGTACCACTGCCAAACTTGACTAATAAGTCCCAGCTTCACAGTTGATACCGACACCTTTGCCAAATCTGACTAATTAGTCAGTACCATGCACAAGTGAGCAAGATTTTCTAAGCATTCAATAATCAATCCATGTCCACATTTACACAATCAACATGCCATGCCTCATGAACAACCATGCATGTCACATATGGGGTGCAGTTTTCTTACCTCTGGTTCGAGCGAGAATTGATATAAGAACGACCCTTGAGAACGACCTGTCTTTTTGTCCCTTAGTGATTACCTGGTCATAACCAATTATGGGATTCCATCAATAAAATGAATAATCAAAGGTTCCCTGACCAAGTCCTAACCTCCGGGATGTTGAATTCTACTAAACCGAGTAGTAGGTTCGATCCCGAGCCCTTAGGTTTGAGTTTCTATCACTTCAAACCCATTTTGGCCAAATTCCCATTTTGAGCTGTGGCCCCAAGCTTTTGAGCCGCAGCCCCACCCAAAACAGGGGCCCAAAACCCTCTCTGACAGTATTAAAGCCGCAGCTCTAATAGCCCATCAGCACCAACTTCTCCTTCACACAGTTTGAGCTGCAGCGCCCAAGAACAGAGCTGCAGCTCAACCTAGAACCCAGATTTTTTCCCCTTTTTTTCTCAAACCAAACAAAACCAAACCTTCTTCAAATCAATCCCAAAATCAACACCAATCATTACCACAACACAACCAACATTCCCACAACAAAACCCAAGCTTTTAACCACTTAAAACCACACCAAATACCCAATTCTATAATCAAAACTCTCAAGCTTTCAACCAAACCAAAAACAGATTAAAACCAGAAATTTCATGGATGAATCTTACCTCAAGCTAGAGATTAAACCCTCTTCAATGGATGAACCAAATCTATAAACTCAAATCCTTGATTTCCTAGCTTGATTCCTCAATTTGGGCTCAAAAACTCCAAAGGAGAAAGGAGAGAAAATGATGTACGGGAAAGAGAAACCTTGCTCTGTTTTTGTTCTGTTCTTCTACAGGTTACCAAAACCATATATATCTAAAGTCAAATGACCTTAATGCCCCTAGGTCAAACAAAAGTTTCTAAAGCCTCCCAAGGGTAAAATCGTCATATTCAACCTATTTCGTTAATCATAATTAACACCCTCCAATTCCCACTATTCTAGATATTCTCAAATACCAATAATTCATATCCCGTTACCCTTATACTCCCGGCAACGTTCTAGTCATTTAATCATCCCGAGACTCACCCCGAGCCTCGAACTTAACCCTGTTATGACTAAATCTCCACTTAATAATCAAAGATCGTCTCATGCCAAATAGCTCGAACAAATCCACATTATACTGTGGCCTCAACAATATATCACCGACATGCATACAAATATACAATTATGCCCTCAACGGGCACAATTACCAAAATACCCCTGTCATGAAATGTGGACCCACATGCATGCATTTAACATCATATTATAATATAATTCACAAAAACATGCATATAATAGTTTAATGGCATAATAAAAAATTATGGCCCTCGCGGCCTACTAATCCAGCCACTAAACCGCATTAAGGATTTCAGGGCATTATAATCTCCTTCCGATTCAAAGGTCACCATCTTTTTCCTATAATCAATAGTATCCTCATATCTAACCAACCAATCCATTCCCAAAATCATGTCAAAATCCTCCATTCCTAACTCAATCAGGTCTATTGATAACTCCCTACCATCAACAACCAATGCGGTTTAGTGGCGACCATCAACAACCAAAATCATGTCAAAATCCCCATTCCTAACTCAATCGGGTCTATTGATAACTCCCTACCATCAACAACCAACAACGAAATCCTCCATTAAGGATTTCGAGGCATTATAATCTCCTTTCGACTCAAAGGTCACCATCTTTTTCCTATAATCAATAGTAGCCCCGTATCTAACCAACCAATCCATTCCCAAAATCATGTCAAAATCCTCCATTCCTAACTCAATCGGGTCTATTGATAACTCCCTACCATCAACCATCACTGGCAATGCTCTAATCCACCTCCTAGAAACTACCAGTTCCCCTGTAGGTAATATAGTCTCAAACCCCGCAAAATAATACCCACTAGGTCTACACAATCTATCAATCACCTCACTAAAAACAAATGAATGTGTAGCACTAGAGTCAATCAATACAGTAAAAGGAAAGCCAGCGCTAGAAAGCTGACCTGTCACCACCGAGGGACTAGCCTCGGCCTCTGCATGCGTCAAGGTGAACACTCAAGCTGGAGTCAAACTGTCCACCTTCCCTGCTTCCCCTTTCTTCACTATTGGGAAATCCTTTTTGAGGTGTCCCACCACCCTATACACATAACAGACCTTGGCCCGACATTCACCTGGATGGCATCTTCTGTACCTCGTGCACTCTGGGTAACTCCTCCATGTGTCACTGCCTCCCTGGCGGCCACCCTGAACACCCCGACCCTCCTATCAGGACCAGCAGCGGTCGAAGTTTCAAGGGTCTTCCTCTTCAGATCACTGGGGCCCACGCCCCTACCAGATCCTGAATATGGTGACACCGCCCTGCAAACCTTTCGTCTCACTCCAAATCTTGTTTTCTGCTTCCTCAGTGGTAAGAGCCTTCTAAATAGCCTGGGCATAAGTCGTCCCCCCAGGTACTGTTGTAATTCTCACATCTCGGGCTATCATAGCATTAAGCCCTTTGATAAATCTGTCCTGCCTAGCGGCGTTAGTAGGCATAAGATCTGGTGCAAAATTCACAAGTCGGTCAAACTTTAGGGCATATTCTGTAACTGTCATATTGTCATGTACCAACCCCACAAATTCATTCACCTTCGCTGCCCTGACGGAAACGTTGTAATACTTTTGACTAAACAAGTCCTTGAATCCGTCCCAACCCAGAGTAGTAACATCTTTAGTCTGTGATGCCACTTTTCACCAGATGCGACCATCCTCCCTCAGCATATATGCTGCACAGGCCACCCTGTCCTAACCCTCTACCCTCATGAAATCTAAGATAGAAGTAATCATGCTCATCGACTGTTCGGTCTTTAGTGGATCTGGTCCCCCCTCAAAATATGGAGGATGTTGCCTCCTGAACCGCTCATACCCCGGTTCCCAACGGTTTCCAACTTCCTGTGTCTATACAACTAGTGCCACAGCAGGTGGCACAATAGATACAGCAATCCAAGACAAATTCTGTTGTCTTAGAAGATGAATCTGCTCTTCCTGGCTATGAAGCCAGGCTTGCATGTCTGCCATAATCTGTTGCGAGTTCTTAGGGACTGGCGAAGGGTTCTGGCCATGGTCATCATCCCTAGTCCCAGACCTAGTGACGGGTAGTCGTATAGATCGCCTTGGATGCATAACTATCTATGTTAATCTGCAATCAATGACTCAGTGGTTAGACTATGATGACAGGTTAACAATGTTTCCATGCATCACCACTGGAACACAATCAATCATAAGCAATAAAGATATAACAGTTTATCCAGATATTCATTCACATGCAACATCAGTTCTAATAAGCACGCCTTACTACCATCACACAGCAGTCAAGGGCCAGACCCTATCAGTAACTCATGCTCCCTATTAATCAAACAGGTAACAACATTCATATTCCTTTCCATTCACTTAAGCATATAAACACGAATAGACAATTACCCAACCCTGAGTCCAGGTTGTCTTTAGCGACGAATGTACATGTCCAGCTAGTCTTCAGGAACCCTTAAACCTAGGATGCTCTGATACCAAGTTGTAACACCTTGGATAACCAAGGTCGTTACACAGTGTGATTATAAATGTGCAATACTTGCTTGTCAAGTCATATAGTTGAAAACGTGATCCTAAAGTCATAATCAAGTTAGGGTTAAAAGATTTTGGTCATAAACGGGAAATTTTTCATTTAAATAAACGTTTAGTACATGGGATCCCAAAATCAGGTTTAGAGGTCAGTTTACAAAATTTCAGAGTTATATACATCCATAAGCCACTCAATGGAAAAATACGCATTTCAGGTTTTCCTGTCCCTGCATTATTCCTCGACATTGGTGGACAAGCAGCTGACTGGTCCACCGCTCTCCAACTCAGGACTGGTCCACCTTCCCTTGCCTTTACCTATACCACGTAGCACCCGTTAGCCAAGGCCCAACAACAAAACCATAATCCAGAGCATAAATGATACAGATAAACAAATAAATCATATATTTGTTAACCAGGTATTCAACATGCCATAACAGTCATCTACTTAGAGAGGTCAAACAATTACTCATAAGTCATTCATCTCAGTATTAAACGAGTTATAATCAACAGAAAATAATAATAACATATCAATATTCATCATACAATACTCAGGGTCGACGCCCTTAGGCCGCACCCTCTATTTAACCCACTGTCTCTAGCTCACTTAGGTCGAGCCTAGTGCTTAACCCACTGACTTCGGCCCACTTAAGCCGAGCTCAGTGATTATTTAGATGTCATTAGCTACCAATGGTCGAGCCATGTCATGTGCGCAAATATCAGTTTTGGCACTCTTAGGTCGTTTATTTCATGCTCACATGGCATATTATAATCACACAACGTATGCATTCAATTATAATGAATCTCAATCCCACACAATCATATTAGGGTGCAATTTCATTACCTTTTAAACTTGCACTAGTTCTAGGAATTGACCCCCCTCAAGTACGATCCTGTCTCAAAAACCAAGCGCTCACCTAGTCACAAATTGTAAAATAGAATCCTCATTAAAATCCAATTCCGTAACCCAACTTCAGGACCAATCCCAAGCTCTCGGGAAACCCAATTCCAACAAACGGGGTGGTGGAATCGACCCCCGAGCCCCCAAGCAAAAACCCTAGTGAAATTCCCAAAAACCAAGTTTAGAAGGCTGAGGAGCGCTACTAGTTGGGTGCTACAGTGCTATAGACAGAAACCCAAGCCCCCCCCCCCCCCAAGAAAACGCAGCCTAGCACTCCCAACCTAGCGCTACAACCAAAACATGCAAAATTCTAGGTTTTTCCCATCGAACTTTCCCGAGCCAAAGCTCCATAAAGCCACTCCAAACCTTAACTAAACTGAAAATTGAACCTACAACTCACCATAGCTCAACCAAAACACCCACATAACATCAAAGCTTGGCTAACAACTTCATTAAACACAAAAATCAAACTTGAGCTCTGAAGCTCAAGAACACCATCTAAAACTAGAAAACCCAGATAATCAAGGTCAGAATGAACAAATCCGACCATAGGTTTCCTTCAATGTTCCTCCCAACTTTGATTCCTCTAATTCCCAAGTTTAAATCCTTAAACTTCCATCCAAAACCAAACTCAAAAATCGTTCTCAACAAAGCTCAACAAACTCAGATAAAACCTTAAACCTTACCTTAATTTGGAAGCTAATTCCAGCTGAATTCCTTAGCTACTCCAAGGATCGAAGCCCCAAAACCTAGCCTAGACTTCCTCTTGAGTTCACAGCTTCAAAATTCTCAAGGGAAAGTGAGAGAGGAAGAAATCGTGAGTAAGGGGAAAGAGGGAGGTGAGTGTTCTCTATTTTTCTTTCTTTCCTTTAGTGCTTATACTTCGTTCTACTATAGTCTAAGGGAAACATATTATATCAGTTATCTTTCTGAAAAGCCAAAAGACTCTTCTGCCCTCCCAATAAAAAAAACTAAGCCTTTTAATCAATCTAAGGGTATTTTGGTCATTTGCTCCCAATTCCCGCTAATTCCTCGATTTTCCCTATTATTTACCACTTAAATCCCGTCATCTAATTAATCACCAATTATTCTTCCCCAATGTCTAAAAAAATCTCCAATATATTTCCAAAATTCTCTTAAATACTCAAGGCTCCCCCGAGCCGGATATAAATCCCTCCCGTGACTATTTCGCCAAACTGCTCACTAGGATCGTCTCGAGCCATGAGTTGCAAATACATCCACATAATAATGTGGTCTCAACAATTTACCACAAATAATCACTTCTATGCCCTCAACGGGCCAAAATTACAAATATGCCCTTATAAGCTAAATAGGGCTCATATGCATATTAATACTCGTAAACATGCATTTCACATATCCATATAATCATGCATTTAATCATTTAAGTCACACATAAACCAATTATGCCCTTTTGGCATACTAATTAATGCCCTTAAGCCTTGTTAGTGATTTTTGGTCGTTACATGATATGTCTAGAAACATTCCTTAGGGGGACGGAAGCAAAGCCGCCTCGAGGCCCAATTCATATCTCACGGTGTTGTACTAATAATGGAGACCATTGGTCACATTGAGATGTTCACCTTCTCCCACTTACTATTTAAGATTAAATGTGTTTTATTAAACTAATCAATTAATTCCATATTAATTACTAGTTTATTAATAACCCTATGAATGTAATTAATTACAAAAAAAAAGATAAGTATAAATAATTTCCCATTACATTCATCTAACTTTACCAAAAAACTTTTTACATAAAGTTGGATATCTTATAGACCTATTGAAAAACTATTGCACTTTTTATGGTTGAGTTACCAAGTTTTAACTAATTTAATGCTTAGTAGTTTACATGCAATTTCTTTCACCAAAAATAATTCATGTAAACAAATAGGACAATCCTAGATAATCATGTTTCTAAAAGATGCATGATTAATGAGAAATTGTGTGGGGTTTCATGAATGACATGTAATTGACTAATCCATGATCATGCTATCAATCAAACATCCATGAACATTTATTTAAATAAATAAACAATAAATGATGAACCGAGTGCTAATGGGTACTTCTAAGATTTATAACCCTTTGGAAAACTTGGAAATAAAATTGCAATCTAAGCCTATGTAGCTTTCAAGACTCTCCAAGAATGTTCTTCCTCTCCTTTAAGTTTTCTTGCTAATCTTTAGGAATTTTTTTTAAGACATTAAAATATCTTAACCAACTAAAAGATATTTTATTTTCTAATAAAATAAAATAAGATAATTAAACTTTTAAATTCAAATAATTTAAAAATTAAATAAATAAAAGATATTTTATAACAACTTAGGAATTAGTGATTTGGGCACCAAAATGGTGCCCTAGGGTAGGCGGCACAAGTTGCCAAGCTCGGGATGGACAGCTAGGCAAGGGTGCGAAGAGGCAGGCAGCAGGGGCTCGGCGTGGGTTGCAGGCTGGCATGCAAGGGCTCAGCCAAGAGCTTGGCGCACGGGTCTGGCGCACGTAGAGGTAGGCAAGTGCGCGCTAGGAGCCAGGGGGCTGCATGTTGAGAGTCGTGGGGCTGCACGCTAAGAGCAACGGGGCTAGTGCATGCAGCTGTAGGAGGCTTAGGCTGTATGCCTCTTAGGTGCATGGCTTAGGTTCCTCCTCATCTTTCTTTGTGTACAGATTTTCAATTTAAATATCAAGAAATAAAATTACAAAAATCCTATGCCATTTATGGCTCACACAAGATATAGAAAAATAATAAAACGTCTAACCAAATAGCACCATATAATTAACAATCCATTATTCAACCATACATTCAAAAAATTATATCCATCCATTCAATATACATATCAACATACATTTAACAAATGCAAGAAACCCACACAGTATTTAATATATATATATATATGTATAAATTGCTCTGGTACCAATTGTTGGTATTAAATGATCAAATCAAAGGTATGCAGCGAAATATATGGACCCATTATAATAAATATTAATACCAGATAGTATCATATACATATATAAATATTAAATCACACTCAAATAGATCAGGGATTACCTCTGGTAGCCTATCAAGTGTCCTTGAGTATTTTTGTATAAATCAACGATCTTCCTATCCAGTGTTCCGAGATATCACACCCTGATCATCAAGACCAATCCTCAAACACACAAGGACGTGTGTGGGCACGTAGGATTCAAAATGGTGATTTATGTGACTCCCTAGATGTACTCAACACATGAGATCTAGAGAGTTTTGACAGAGAGAAAGTTTAGAATAGTTTTCATGTTTAAAGAAAACTATCGCTTTTTTAGAGAGAAAGTCTGATTATCCATCCACATCTGAATATCACATATATCAGATTTATAAAGATATTTAATCTAATTAAATAATCTTTATTTAATTAAAATATAATTCAAAATAAAAATGATTAGATCTTTTCATTTAATTATCTATTTAAATCATATTTAAAAAGAATAATTAAATAACTAATTAAACACATTTATTTTAAATTCAAAATTCAAATCCCATGGATAAAAACCCTGATGTTAGGCGCCACACATTGTACTGTACAGTGTGTGTCACCTAGCCCTATTAGGGTTGCCCTAATTGTAATGCCCAAATTCCCTAATAAGGTTTAGCACCTTCATTAGGAGGTCGGGAGGGCCATAATTGATTTATTATGTTATTAAATGATTATATGCATGTTTATGTGAATTATATTATTATATATGATAAATGCATGCATATGGGTTCATTTTTAATTATAAGGGCATTTTGGTAATTTGGCCCATTAAGGGCGTGATTGTGTATTTTCATGCATGTGGGTGAGTTATAAATAATACCACATTATATGTGGATTTGTTCGAGTCATTCGACATGAGACGATCGTTGAATGTAGTTATCGGTCTAGTCATAACGGGGTAATTTGGTGATTAGAACATTGTCGGGAATTAAAAGGTAATAGGATATGAATTATTAGCATTTGAGAAAATTGAGAATAATTGGAATTGGAGGGTGTTAATTATAATTATAGAGATAGGCAGGAAAGGACAGTTTTACCCTTGGAGGCCTTAAGAGGACTTTGAATAACCTAGGGGCAATATGGTCATTTGGCAAAGGATATATATCATTCAAAGGCTGTAGAAAGTATAAGAAAAACATAGTATAACTCATCTCTTTCCTGTACCTCTCCTTCTCTTATTTTCCTTTTCTAATTTTTGAACCCTACTTGAAGAACCAAGATAGGAAATCAAGGTTTGAGGCTTAGAACTTTGATTCATCCATTGGAGAGGACTCAAATCTAGGTTGAGGTAAGAATTCATCCATGAAACTTTAGCTATACCTTGTTTTTCTATTGGTTTTCAGTCAAGAGAATTTGAAGTGGTTAGTTGGGAATCAATGGAAGTTTGGGAGTAAGTTTGATTGGGTTTTGATAAGGTTGTGATATCAATGAAGTTTAGGGGTTGAAATTGATGTTTGGGATTGGTTTGGAAGCTTAGTTTTCAGGGGAAGTTGCAAGGAAGGAAGCCATAAAAAATTATGGTCTGCAGATGGCGCCCCAGCGCCATTCCTAGCGCCCCAGCGCTAGGAAGAGCAGAGAGCTGAGTCTCTCTGACTTGGGACAACACCCCAGTGCCACCTAGTAGGACCCCAGTGCTAGTCCATTTTCCAGCAAGCCTATTTTAGGGCTCGAGATGACTTTTAAGGCTCGGGGATGGGTTCCTTTACCCTGGTTGGGTAGATTGGGAGTCCTGCCGAGAATGGTCCCGAGAGTGAGGTTTTAGATTATAAACCTTTTTATGATTTATTTTATTGATGAGATTCCATATTTTGTTATGACTAGGTGACCGCTTAAGGATCAAATGAATGATCGTTCTCAAGGGTTGTTCTTTTACTAATTCTTGCTCGAACCCAAGGTAAGAAAACTGCACCCTATATATGTGACATGCATGGTTATTATTAGGGCATGTCGAGTGTTTAAATGTGATGCATGTGATGCATGAGGAACATGTGGTTAGGGCATGTCATGAATGTTAAATGTGAGATTGATCAGAGCTTGAGTCTCTGTGTTTGTGCATGATCCTAATTATGCTAGCAATTGTTAAGTAAGCATGCTAAATGCCCTGTATTCGGATATTTGACATATGATATATACCTGGTAGCATTGCTTACTTGTGTGTGGGTGTTACTGACCTAAGAGTCAGAAGCGGCATTAGCGTCATGAATGCAGAGCCGATAAAAGATTACATCTAATCGACATCGGCATTGAATGACTCATATGGGGTATTAATGCTGGACCGACCCTAAGTTTGATGAAAATTATAAGCGCTTGTCTAGTCTATGACTAGTTACTCAGAGACAGGGCCAAAGGCTTAGGTGATTGTTTTGTCACATGGATAATGGAACGGAATCCCACGTTAGTGACTCTATGGTCACTTGGTAGGTTTATGTTGGTGACTATTCATCAAATACCTATCTCGTTTAAGCTAGTGAAATGATCACTTATTTGTAAAGCCCAGGTGACCGTATCGTCATAGGGTTAGTGGGAACGGAACCCACCTTAGTGACTTTTACAACTGTCACTCCTCTATTTTGGACTAGAAGTCATGGATGATTATTATGATCATTAGTTGATGTTAGATACTCATCATTATCAGAACTTATTTTCATGCGTTATTAAGGCAATTATTGCTAGGCATGCACTTTATGATTTGATGACATGTTATTACTGTTCATGAGCTTATTGAGTTTTCTTGTTGTGCTTTGCCTCACGGGTGCTGTGTGGTGTAGGTAATGACAAAAGAAAGCTGGACCATCCTTGAGTTGGAGAGCTTAGGTGACGATGTGTACATCTGCAGCTACTCAACCGCCATGCCAAAGGGTTGAAAGAGGAACTAAGGTCAAACCCTGTTTTGCCGCTTAGATCGCCTGGTTGTAAATATTTTCTTGTAATCGACCTTTAAATTATATTTTTGGGATTCTAATGTATATAGTAACCGTTCTAATGAAGCGTTACATCTTAACCAAAAATTTTAATCCCTAAACCGCTAATCATACTTAGTTCCACGATTATGGCCAAATGACTCGATTAGCGATTTTAGCACTGTTTGAAATGTGCACCGTAATGGTCCTTGGAGTTTAGGGCATTACACTAATTTTCTTATTTGTTTATTTAATCAACTTTTAAGACAAGATATTTAGTCCATCATAAATATCAGTTAATATAAAATTAACTTTATCTTAAAATATCAGTTTTAAATTAAATAAATAAATATCATATTATAAATAAGATATTTATTATTTTCTCTCTTTATATTAATCCAATAATTTATTCCTTGCCCTGAAAAATTAATTCCTTTGCAATTTAGTACTTTCTCTTAATAAATCTTTGTTTTGACATCCTTACCCTTGACAGTGTAGGATAGAGGTGATCTGGGGACCATGGACCCATAATACGAAGCTCCATTGTAGAATTCGAGAACTCGGAGGCTAGGACTCGGTCTAGAAGCCTTTATTTACTCGATATTGATGTATGTCATTTATTATGATGGTGACTTGGATACCGCTAGGGCTCAGGAACGAATCGTGCTCGATGGTCGTTCATATTTATCTTACGCTTGAACCAAATGTAAGAAAACTGCACCCAATACGTTATGTATGTGATTAGGACTTGGCTCGGTTGTTTAATATAGCTTTGATTAGGGCTTGCGCCCCTGTAATGTGCATGATTATGATTATGCATGTGATTGTCGATTAAGCGTGTTGAATGCTCTGTATCTGGATAATTGTTGTATAGTGTATGCCTAATTGCATTATCTGATTGAGAAAAGGCATTGACTTATAAGTCAAGGGCGGCAATAGCATGCTGAGTGCTAGTCGATATGGTTAGGCCTAATCAGGAGCACATCAAACGCTTGTCCGACCCAATGGTCGTGAAAAATTCAAAGCATCGGGTATGCTGGGCCAGCTCCAAGGCTGGTTATACAAAGGATAGGGAAATGGGCCCCGAGGAAACTTATTAGTCCCATATCCTAGGGTTGGGCACCGATATGACTCAAAAATCATTTATTTAGGGCAACGGGCAACGGTATGACGTTGCAGTCACTTGTTTGAATAAAATGCATGCATAAGTAGGGTTATTACTGCTAAACATGCTTATTATGATTCCATGATATATTATTAACTGATTATGAGCAATTTAGAGTTTTCTTGTTGAGCCTCGGCTCACGGGTGCTATGTGGTGCAGGTAAGGGGAAAGGGAAGCTGGATTGGCCATGAGTTGGAGAGCTTTTGTGACAACGTGTACATATGAGGGTGCTCGACCACCACGGCCGAGGGTTTCTTAGAATAACTAGGGTTGTAACCCCTATTTTTTCACCTAGGTCTGCTGGTTATGACTTTTGAACTATAATAGCCCTTTAAACGTCTGTTTATGTTATATTTGGGATCCCATGTATGAACGAAAATATTAATAATGAAAAGTCAACCTTTCCTTTTCACCAAAATTTTTAACCCTAATCCTTGTCATTAACCTTAGTTACACGTTTATAACCGAGGGACTTGATTAGCAAGTCTGGCGCTATTTAAAATACACAATGTAGCAGTCCTGATTAGGAGAACGTTACAACATGATTACAATAAAGGGGATTCCAGATACAATCAAAATCCAATAGAAAATGTTGGTGGACTTGATGAACAAAGGTTCAAGCAGTAGGACCCTGCACCTCCTCGACCAATGAATCATCGACCAGCAAGTCAGAACGCAGGGGGGCAGCCATGGCAGGCTAATGTCTTTGATCGGCTGGGAGCATCAGAGAAAAGATGAAGATATAAATACCTGAGGGATATACTGACCAACCAAAGGGAAAAGTATGATGAGCATATCCCTGCGACGGCTACTCTTGTCCTTGAAATACCAACTATTCCCCAGGGCCAAATAGATGCTTTGAACCAAGCAGTTCAACAGCTAGTCGGTAACAAAACTTTTCACATAGACTATGATCGGCACTCATTTCATTAATAAAAACTTTATGGCTGAAATCCCTAATAAATTCAAAATGCATGTGCTACCAAGCTATACTGGAAAAGAAGACCCAGTATCTCACATGAACAAATTTGAGATACAAATGGATATTCAGAAGGTGTCTGAAGACGCTGGGTGTAGGATTTTCCCGGCCACTCTGTCTAATGCTGCTCAGTAATGGTATTTTAAATTTCCACCAACTAGCATAACTTCATGGGAAATTTTCATCAATGAGTTTTACGGAAACTTTTATGCTAGTCGCATACATCCAACTGAAGCAAATCGGCTGGTAGATATAAGGCAAAAGGAAGGAGAGCCTCTCAAAGAGTATATTCAGAGGTTCATTACAGCGGATGCTCACGCCAAAATGGTGGGAGATGAAGGAAAGATGATGGCCATCACATCTGGGGTACAACGCCAATCCCCATTATGGAGTAGTTTGTGAAAAAATGGAGTTAAGACCCTCCAATAGTTTTTGGACTAAGTAGATAAGTACATTAAGTTAGAGGCCAGCAAAAAAGAAGACTGCTCGACAAAGACAGGTCCAAAGTGCTAAAAGAAAAAGTCGAGAAACTTAAGGAAAACAAATTCATTAGGGTGGCATTTTATCCATCATGGGTCTCCAATCCCGTATTAGTCCCAAAGCCAAATGTCAAGTGGAGGACTTGCGTGGATTTTACAAACCTCAATAATTCTTGCCCAAAGGATTATTTTCCATTGCCAAGGATTGACCAGTTGGTCTACGCTAGATTAGGGCATGAAATTTCTTCGTTTATGGATGCATACTCTGGCTACAATCAAATAAGTATGCACCCACGTATGAGGAACACATCAGCTTTCGAACAGATACCGGGCGATACTGCTACAAAGTAATGCCTTTTGGTTAGAAAAATGCTGGTGCGACTTACCAACGACTAGAAAATCACATGTTTAAAGACCAAATCAACAATAACATGGAAGTATACATCGATGATATGTTGGTCAAGTTGAAAAAAAGCTAGTGGGCATGTCAAGGACTTACGGGAATCTTCAACATCTTGAAAAAAATATCAGATGAAGCTTAACCCTCTCAAGTGTTCTTTTGGAGTCAGATCAGGGAAGTTTTAGGAGTTCATAGTGAACTTACAAGGAATAGAAGCTAACCCTGAAAATACTCAAGCACTGATCCACATGAAATCTCCCACTAAGATTAAAGACATACAAAGTTTAACAGGAAGAATTGCTGCCCTAAGTAGATTTATTTCAAAATCTACTGACAAGTGTATCCTATTTTTTAATTTGCTCAGGAGAAATAAGAATTTTTAATGGACAGAAGAGTGCGAGCAGGCCTTTCAAGCACTTAAGAAACATATGGCTCAACCTCCTGTTCTATCCAAACCAGTCGAAGGAGAAACTTTGTACATCTACCTAGCAATAACAGAATATGTCGCTAGTGTTGTTTTGATCAGAGAAGAGAATAACATCCAAAAATAAGTATATTGTATAAGTAAGAGGCTAGTAGGAGAAGAATCACGGTATCCATCTACTGAGCAGTTAGCTTATTGCTTGGTACTGGCATCACGAAAGTTGCAACCCTATTTTCAAGCCCACCTCATAATAGTTTTCACCGACCAGCCATTATGGCAAGTCTTGCAAAAACCAGAAGTCGCTGGTCGACTATTAAAATGGGTTGTGGAGTTAGGACAGTTCAAACTTTCTTACTTACCATGAACAACAATGAAGGGCCAAGCATTAGCAGATTGTTTTGCTGAATTCACTAATCTCTCAACATGCGAACATACACCAGAAACACAAGTGCAAGCAGAAACTCCCACCTGGAAGTTGTATGTTGATAGGTCTTCCAACAAGCACAATTTCGAGGTAGGATTGATTCTTATAACAACATAAGGGAATTGATTTCACTGTGCACTTAGATTTGGCTTTATTGCCTCCAACAATGAAGTTGAACATGAAGCATTGCTCTTAGGATTAAGACTAGCCAAGGATGTAAACGTAAAATCACTAGAGATATACAATGATTCACAGTTGGTCGTTAATCTGATTCTAGAAGAATATCAGGCCAGAGGGTTGAAAATGGTCATGTATCTAAACAAATGAAAATACTTGTTGGTGCAATTCGAAAAGTATACATTGCAACAAATAACCCGCCACCAGGATTTCAACATTAACGCATTGGCCAAGTTTGCAAGTTCCAAAGATGCAGATATACTAAACATCGTACTGATAAAACATCGATCAACCCTCAGCATACAGGAAAATGATTCCACCATGGTTATACATACAGTTGATACTTGGATGTCTCTGATTATCCAATACCTTGACCAAGGAATATTGCCAACAAAAAGGAATGAATCGAAGAAACTACAAAGATAGTCTGCCTGATGTACTCAAGTGGATGGAATTTTGTATCGATAAGGATATTCTATGCCCTTACTATGATGTATTCCCAAAGAAAAAGCTAAGGAACTATTACGAGAAGTACACTAAGGGTTTTGCGAAGACCACGCTGGGGGGTAGAGTTTATCATAGAATATTCTACGACATGGGTACTTTTTGCCCTACAATGAATGAGGATGCAATGGAATTTGCGAAGAAATACGACAAGTGGCAATGATTTTCCAAAATACCTCGAGTAGCCCCAAATGAGCTAAAAGAGATGCAAAGCCCTTGGCCAATTGCAGTTTCGTGAATAGACCTCATCTGATCTTTGCCAATAGGAAAACAAGCTATGAAATACACAGTAGTAGCTATCGACTAGTTCACCAAATGGGTAGAAGTTGAACCGCTCGCAACAATCACGACCAAGAAAGTTCTAGATTTCATCATCAAAAACATAGTGTGCCGATATGGACTGCCAAAGAAAATAATATCAAACAACGGCATGCAATTCAATTGTGACCTATTAACTGATTTCTGCGAACGACATGGTATAACTAAAAGCTTCTCATCAGTAGCCCATCCGCAAGAAAATAGACAATTCGAAGCTGTGAATAAAATGATAAAGGACACCCTTAAGAAAAGACTCAAATAAGAAAAGGGAGCTTAGGCAGAAGAATTACCCAAAGTCCTGTGGTCGTACAAAACAACACACTGTACAGTAACGAGTCATACACCATTTTCCTTAACATATGGGTATGAAGCCATGCTACTAGTTGAGTTAGATCCACCCTCACATCGAAGGCTAACACATGACCCGAATAATATTCACCAGTTGTTGATGGAATCATTAGACCTGATAGAAGAACGAAGAGAGAAAGCTCAACTACAAACCTCAGCTCATCAACAAAAGGTCGCTCGAGATTTTAACTCTAAAGTACGCGAGAGAAAGTTTTCTTTAGGAGACTTTGTACTTAGAAGAATTCTCTTTAATACTCATGACCAAGTTGCTGGAGTCCTTGGGCCAAACTGGGAATGTCCATATCAAATTGAAGAAATTCTACAACCAGGAACATATAAACTTGCTCGCTTAAACGGAGATGTCGTTCCTCAGTATTGGAATGAAGAACACCTGCGCAAGTATTATCAATGAACATTTATTTTTAAAAAATGGCTTGTATTAATTAGTTTTTATTTTTACAAGTTTTTGAACAAGGGCTGGTCAGTTGTTTAGCTGGTCGCTTATAAGTACAAGATCGTTTGATCACTTGTACAAATACAAAATTGTCCATTTTTATCGAGAAATAAAAGGAATTGTGCGCAATCAATTATTCTTGCCAATTATTGTATTTTTTACCAAGTATTTTCTCATTAAGTGTTTTGTTATATTTTCATATTATTTATAAGTACACGAATATGAATGTTCGAACAGGTCTGGTCTATGGAAAGTGACCAAGAACCTTAAGCCCCTCGTTCACTTGGGAGTCACACGAACTACAAGGTCTAGGAAAATCGTATGAAAATATGTAAACGCACTAGAAAAATAAGGGAAAGCACATAAAATCACTTAGAATATTTTTTTCAAATTTTTTTGGGAAAGTAAAAAGTATTGTGTTACGTTCGGTCATGAGAACAGGTGCTACAATGCTTAATAAAGTATTGAAATACCAACATGAATATCTTCACACCGTGAGCAGAAATGCTCAGATCTACTCAAAAGTATACAAGGAATACTTCATTAAGCAACCTAGTGTCTCAACATCACGAACAAGTTGTTCAGATGTTGCGAGCAAAAATTATATTACAAGATAAACGGAGGAAATCAAGAAGCATGAGAATGCTGGTCGGCAGCAGTATCAGCTTCATCCCTAGCATTAAGGCCAATCGCCAAAGAGATCTATTTACTAATAGGGTCATTCTCCTCGGTAAGACGAGCAACACACTTCTTCAATTCAGCCTGTTTTACATGTTCCGAAAGAAGGTCAAAATTAGCATTTGGATTTTGCTTCCAAAACATGTAGAAGCAGTTGAAGACAACTCCTTCAAAGCGCTCCAAATTTCTCTGGTTTTCCGGCTCAAGGGTCAATACTTTTTGTTTCATATCGGAGACCTTCTTCTCCAGTTTGTTTGACTCCTCACGACTCTCTGTGATCTCCCTCTTCAGCTTTTAGGCTTTGTCCTTGTTATCTTGGGTGATCCCTATGGCCTTCTCAAATGATCACTTAACTCTTTCAAGATCATCAAACACTTGTTGTTTCTCCTTGATCAGTGTCTTCTTCACCCTGACAAGTTTTTTGTTTTCCTCGACTCAACGCACCTCCAACCATTGTTCACAGTGAGAAAGGCCTGCAAACCAGAAAACATAAAAAGATGTTAGTACAATCTTTTAAAGAATACTATATCTAGCAGTAATACCCAAACTACAAATGTTGATTGCTACATTATCTAAGCTACATTTACTACTAATATAAGAGTTATCTGCCCAAGAAAATCTAAGTCACAGTTACTGGTCAATGGAATAAAATTTCCATCCCTATCAAACAGGTCGGTAGGGATGAAGAGCAATTCAAACAAAGTATTGTTTGAATGAAAAACATTGCTACTAGTGGGAAAGTTAGTACTTGTAATGCCCCAAAATCCTTAATGCGGTTTAATGGTTGGATTAGTAGGCCGGGAGGGCCATAATTGTTTTATTATGCCATTAAATGATTATATTCATGTTTATGTGAATTATATTATAATATGATGTTAACTGCATGCATGTGGGTCCACATTTCAGTATAAAGGTGTTTTGGTAATTTGGCCCGTCGAGGGCATATTTGTGTATTTTGGTGCATGTTTGTGATTTATGAATGAGATCCCATCATTATGTGGATATATTCGAGCTATTTGGAATGAAACGGTGTTGTGTTGCAAATTAGCAGTTTTGTCATAACGGGGTCAATTATTGGGATATTGGATAATGAGAATGTTATTTGAGGATATATTGGGAGTTATTGAGATCAGGAGGAAATTCTGGAAGCTTTGACTATTTTGTCCCCGGGGGTGTTTTTGGGACCTGAGCATTAGGATTTATTTGAGGTTACTTAAGCTTGAAGAAGTCTGTCAGAAAGAACCTTACGTTAAAACACCTTTCTCTTTCTCATGTTAGTTCTTTTTACCGTTCATTGCAATTTCGAAGAAAACTTGAGTTCTAGGAGTCGGAATCAAGCGAGGTTTGAGGCATAGCGATCCTAGGAAAGATTAGAAGCCTCTTAACCGAAGGATTTGGCGAGAAACAACCTAATCAAAGGTAATCCCAAGCTTTAAGTTTTGAGATTTAGAGTTTCTAAGCTTTGATTTGGATTTTGTGTGTTGATGAGTTTTTGATTCGTTTGAGCCTTGGGATTTGATGATTTTGGATCATTGGGATGTTTGGGAACTTTGATTTTTGGATTTGGAGATGTTTAAGTAGGTTTTCGAAAGGATTTAGAAGTGAGAAATCGGAGTTATGGTAGGTTTCCCAGGTGGGGCTGCGGCACTGGGTAAGGTGCGCCGCTGTGCTTGCCCTTAGTGCTCTTGTCTTGGATGGGGGCCACGGCTCAGGGTATTGGGGTCGCGACACTTTAGGGTTATTTAGGCCAAATGAGTGTTTTGATCATGGGAACTCAAACCTTAGGCCTCGGGATCGTTCCTACTACCCGGTTTAGTAGGATTTGATGTCCCAGAGGCTAGGTCTTGGTTCAGGAACCTTTGTTATTCATTTTATTGATGGAATCTCATACTTGGTCATGGCTAGGTAATCGCTAAGGAACTAAAAGATAGATCATTCTCAAGGGTCATTCTTTTACTTATTCTTGCTCGAACCAGAGGTAAGAAAATTGCACCCTATGTGTATGACATGCATGGTTATTATATAGGCATGTTGATGTGTAAATGTGGACATTGATTGCATATTAAATACTTAGCAAATCTTTCTTGCTTGTGTGTGGCCCTGACTATTCAGAATCGGCATTGGTCGCATGTTACTAACCTAAGAGTTAGAAACGGCATAAGGGTCATGAACGCAGAGCCGATAAAAGATTAGATCTAATCGATATCAGCATTGAATGACTCAAATGAGCATTAATGATGGACCAACCCTAAGTTCGATGAAAATTATAAGCGCTTGGCTAGTCTATGACTAGTTACTCAAAGCCAAGGCCAAAGGCCTAGGTGACTGTTTTGTCACATGGCTCAGGGAACGAAATCCCATAGTTGTGACTCTATGGTCACTCGGTAGGTTTATGCTGGTGACTATTTCATCAAATACCTATCTTTTTTAAGCTAGTGAAATGATCACTTATTAGTAAAGGGAACGGAACCCACCTTAGTGACTTTTACAACTGTCACTTCTCTATTCTGGACTAAAAGTCCTGGATGATTATTATGATCATCGTTTGATATTATACTCATGCAATATTGTGTTTTCTTGCTGGGCTTTGGCTCATGGGTGCTATGTGGTGCATGTAAAGGGAAAGAAAAGCTCACCCAACCTTGAGTGGAGAGCTTAGGTGGTGATGTGTACATATGCAGCCTCTTGACCACCACGGTCAAGGAGTTCTCAGAGGAACTAGGGGGCTTACCCTATTTTTGCAGCTTAGATCGGCGGGTTGTAAATTTCAAATTGTAATGACCATTTTGTGTTGTAAATAACTTGTAAACGTTTTTATGGGCCCATGAAAAATTTTATGTTTTAAATAAAATATATCATTTCCTTTTGATTGGTTTTCCACCTTAACCCATTAATAACACCTAGAAGCACATTTTCAACCAAAGAACTCGGTTAGCGAGTTAAATTCACGGCTCAAAGTTCACCGTAACTGTCTTGGGGTAACCAGGGCGTTACAGTACCATTCTCATCTTCCAAAGATGAGTACTCCACACAAGTAGGTCTCTTAGGAATTTTTTGTTTTCCCTTGCCATGATATGAAGGAGCAAGAGCTGGTTGTTGGTCCTCACCAGGCTCCTGGATATTCACACCCGTTGCTTGAGGCTTGGGTGGTTGAGACACAACCTGCAGCTACTACGAGGGTGTTTGTTTATTAGTGCCTTCTCTAGTGGAACTCTCAGTAGCTAAATCTTTTACATCCTGATGAGGTTGCAAAACACTAACCAGCTGAAGATTTGGTAATAGTCACCAGGTACTTGAAACTCTTCTCAGAATCAGTTAGGCTAGTCAAGATATCAGCCTGATCGCAATCCCTGCGTAGGCACTATTCGGTGCCATGGACCTAAATTATAGACCAATAGAATTTACTAAACAAGAAAAAAAAAATAAAGACTGCTTAAGGGTAAACCTAATGGTTTATCTGAACAACAACATTTTAATTCAAACAAGGTTGATCATACAACTAGAGAATATTTTAGCTCAAAAAGTAAAAGAAAACTTTTTATTTGATGAAAAGCAGTAAAAACCCTATTTTTCTGAGAAAATAAAAATCTAATTTTTACATCAATTTTATGTCCAAATATGGGATTTTCAACAACATAGTCCACCTAATGCCTCTACACACCCTATAAACAACCATAGTTGTTTCTAAACCTCATAAGACAAATTTGTCAAAAATGCAAGGAAAAGAGAAGTACAACTGAAAAGACAAGTCATGAAGGATTGTTCGTATAAAATTGTTTGAATAAGTTTATCTGATGCTGGTCGCATCATGATAAACTTGGGGGGCAAATGAATTACCTAAAAATTGGCATGATGACATGGCACAAACATAAGGCATGTGAAAGACACATGACAAGATATTTATAGAGGACTGGTCAAATCACGACAAGACAGGAGAAGAATACATGCTATCAAGCACATTCAGGGAATTATTCGGAGAAGCGGGAAAAGATTTTGGTTAAAGGACATGCGACCAGAGCTGCTCGATGAAACGTAGTTAAAGCTCAAAGTTAGTTAAATATACAGACATTTGCGAGATATCTATTATTTCAAATATAAAGTGTATTATTTACATATTATTTTATGTACTTGATACAAAAGTTACACAAGGACCATGGCCCATCAATGTACATTCTTGAGTCTATAAATAGAGGACTCGAGGATTCATTATTTTTTACGCGATAATTCATTACTTTTGGAGAATTCTAAGAATCTAGTGTTGTTGTACACATTCTCGTATCCACTCTCTTAGCTTGTGAAACTTGGTTGACTCTAGTCATCTGATCCCAGGTTTTGGGAATGTACATAAATAAGAGTACTAAGTGGACATATGTCATTACCATTCAGCAGGGCCGAACCACTATAAATCTATGAGTTGTATATTGCTTTGATTCAGTTCTCATAAATTATATCATAATCTTGACTCAGTGTCGTTGACCAAATTTCTAGTCAACAACAAGCTTGGTTACAACTAAATAAACATCATTCCATAATTTATTGATAATATGGTCGTATATTTTCAATGTTCCAAGATTGTGGGACCAATTCTCCATTTAGTCGAGCTAGTTTATAGACTCCAGGTCAAATGATGTATTCAATTTGGTAAGGTCCTTCCCAATTAGGCATGAGCATGCCTGTTGATGTGTCTCTTGTGGCCAAAAATAATCTTACGAGTACCAAGTCTCCCAATCCAAAGCTTATGTCTCGAACCCTCTTGTTAAAGTGTCTTGTGGCGCGTTGTTGATACGTGCCATTCTTAAGCTGAGCTTCGTCTTGCTTTTCCTCTATAAGATATAACGATTCTTCGAGTTGTGATTGGTTTGAGTCTTGTGTATATGCCTCGCATCTTAGAGTTGGAACCTCGACCTCGTTTGGCAACATGGCCTCGCAACTATAAGCTAACGAGAGGAGCGTGTGTCTAGTAGAAGTTCGAGCTATCATTCGATAAGCCCATAGCACTTGTGCTAATTCTTCTGGCCATCTTCCATTTTCCTCATTGAGTTGTTTCTTTATAAAACTCTTTAGGGTCTTGTTTACAGCTTTGACCTAACCATTTTCCTGCTGATGAGCTACTGAGGAGAAGGTTTTTATTATCCTTTTCCTTTCACAGAACTAAGTGAATTGTTCGCTGTCGAATTGGGTCCCATTATCCGAAGATATCTTCCTTGGTACCCCATATCACCATATTATGTTTCTTACTACGAAATCAAGGACTTTTTTCGAAATGATAGTGGCTAGAGGTTCAACCTCGTTCCATTTGGTGAAATAGTCCATTGCTCAACTTCGTACTTAACTCCACCTTTTCCTATTGGTAATGATCCTATGATGTCTATCTCCCATACTGCGAATGGCCATGGGGAGCTCATCATGGTGAGCTTGGTTGGTGGAGCTCGTGGTATCAACGCAAACTGTTGACACTTGTAGCAACGGTTTATATACTCAAACGTGTCTGCCTTTAGTGTAGGCCAAAAATACCATTGCCTTATGCTATGCCCCCCAGCATGATCCCCGCAGGAGCCTTCATGAATTTTTTCGAGGATTCTTTTTGCTTCAGGCAAACTTACACATCGCAATAAAGGCATGTAATATCCCCCTCCGATATAGCTTTCCTTCCGAGATGTATATCTTGGTATTTGATACATCAGATTTCGAGCTTTATTCTGATAATCTGGAAGATCGCCGGTTTGGAGATAGCTGATTATAGGTGTCATCCATGTTGGTTGTGCATCAATCATGTCAACCTTGTGGCTTCTTGCTCGGTGATACTTGGTTGTGGTAAAAGCTCTATTGGGACCACATTGAGTATGTCAGCCTCCTTGGTTGTTGCAAGTCAAGCCAAGGCATCTCATTTTAATTTTGTTCTCTTGGGACTTGTTCGATTGCTTAAAATTTGAACTGGTCAAATGTTCTTTTTACCTTGTCCAAGTATGCCACCATTTTCATTCCTCGAGTGTGGTACTCTCCTAGAACTTGGTTTTCCACAAGTTACGAACCACTATAACAATGTATCGCTTAAGCTTTTAACTAAGTGGCCACCTGGAGTCCAACTAGTAGTGCTTCATACTTAGCCTCATTATTGGATGCATCGAATACAAATCTCAATGTTGAATGAAATCTATGTCTCGATGGGGTGATGAGCATAATACATTCCTCCGATCCATTCTCATTGGAGGATCCATCAACGTAAAGTCTCCACAGCTCCCAAGTTAGGGTTATGACTTCTTCGTTGGATATTCCCGCACATTCTATTATGAAATCGACCAATGTCTGTCCTTTTATAGTTTTCCTCAGGTGGTATGTAAATTCGAATTGCTCGAGCTTGACTACCCACTTCAATAGTTGACCGGATGCCTCAGGTTTGGATGATATTTGCCTCAATGATTGATCAGTCATCACATGTATTGGGTGTGCCTGGAAGTAAGGCCGCAATTTTCGAGATAAGTGCACTAGGCATAGCTTGAGCTTCTACATAAGGGGATACCGAGACTCAACTCTCAAGAGTCATTTACTGATATAGTAAACTGACCTTTGTACCTTTATGTCCTCGCAAACTTGCATCACACTGATGGCATGCTCGTTTGTAGCGAGGTGTAAATATAGTATTTCTCCCAAATCTGGTTTAGACAAGATAGGTGGTTCAGCAAGGTTCTTTTTAAAAGCTTGAAAGGACAGCTCACACTCCTCTGTCCACTCAAATTTTTCCCCTCTCAAAAGTTTAAAAAAGGGTAAACACTTATCACAGGACTTTGAGATGAACATGTTTAGAGATGCCATCCACCCAGTCAAACTCTGAACATCTTTATGCATTCGAGGTAAGAGCATTTCAATTAAAGCCTTAATCTTGTCAAGATTTGCTTCAATGTCCCAATCATTCACTATGAATCCTAAAAAAAATCCTGACAATACCTCGAAGGAGCATTTTTGTTGGTTACATTTCATGTTATAGTTTCAAAGTATAATAAGACACTCGGCAAGGTCATTGACATGGTTATTACTGTGTTTGGATTTTACCAACATATCTTCCACGTACATTTCCATGTTATTCCCAACTTTCTCAGCGAACATCTGATTTACCAACCTCTGATATGTAGCTCCCGCATTTTTGAGCTCGAATGGAATTACATTGTAGCAATAGAGCCCTTTATCTATCATAAAGCTCTATGTTCCTAATTGGCAGCATGCATTGCTATCTGGTTATGTCCCGCAGTCACATCTACAAGCTGCTCAATTCGAGGCAATGGAAAATAATATTTTAGGCACACCTTATTTAGATCTGAATAATCTATACATCTTTTCCATTTGCCATTTGGTTTAGGAACTAAGACTGGATTCACATTCCAATCGGGGTAGAAGGCGTCTCTTATAAAACGATTCTCTTTTAATCTATCGACCTCCTCTATCAGGACTTTTTTCTTCTCATCATTTAGGAGCTTTCTTTTCTGTTGTTTCTGGGGGAAGTTTTTGTCTATGTTTAATGAGACCATGATAAAACATCTTAATTCTCCCTCAGGAAGCGTATTAATTGCTATTTTGCTTCCTTTGTGAGATTTTTACCACTTTAGTGGCATCCTTGTAACTGAGTTGGATGTCTTCGAGCTCCTCTATTGGGCCGAGATCTGTCCGATCTTTTCCCACTCTAGGATCGATCTAGTCTTCTACTTTGAAAACTTTTTCTTCAATTTCCCTTATTATCACTAGTGTTTGGGCACTAGATTGATTTTTCCCCCTCATAGAAATACTATAGCTTTCTCGAGCTACCAACTGATCTCCCTTTAGTGTTCCAATTCCATAAGGTGCTGGGAATTTTAATGCCAAGTGCCTTTCTGATGTCGTTGCCCCTAGCCCAATCAAGGCTGGTCTCCCGAGCAAGACATTGTAAGTAGAGGGGGTGTTTACTACTACAAATTCGAACATTCTTGTAACCGAGATTGGGTATTCTCCCAAGGTTGCCAGAAGTTCGATTGATCTTATGCTGACTATCCTTTCTCATGAAAATTCGTAGAGGGTTGTCACATAGGCCTTTAGGTCTCGTAATGAAAGCCCCATTTTTTCTAACGTCGCTTTGTAAAGGATATTCACCGAGCTCCCGCTATCGATCAGTACTCGGTGGAGTCTTTTGTTAGCGAGCTACAGGGTTATGACCAATGGGTCATTATTGGGGAATTTTACATGTGAAGCATCTTCTTCTGTAAATGTTATAGGTTGGGATTCGACTCACTGTTGTTTTGGAGCTCGAGATTCCTCATTCGAGTTGTATGCTTTTTCTTTATCTTTTCCATCTTGGAGGAGCCTGAATTGTTCCTCAACTTGTCTTATCATTTCTTGGACCGGATCTACCGCAGGCAGAACATGTACTACTAGGGCCGTCCGTGACTAGTTAGTGCCACACACAATGTAACGCCCTGGTTAGCCAAGACTGTTACACTGTGTACTTATAAAGGTGCAAGACTCGCTAATCAAGTCAGCATTTTAAAAATGTCTCACTAAACATGTAAGAGCTAGGGTTAAAAAGGTTTTGGTCTCAAAAGACTCATTTCATATATTTAAACTATTATAAACACGGGATCCCATAAGAAAACAGAGTTAAAATAAGTTTACAGACTCCCAAAAGTACATGGGTATTCACTAGCCATACTAAGGCAAAACAGACAGTCTTCAGGTCACACGTTCTTGCCTAAACCTCAACCGTGGCGGCCGAGCACCTGGCTATGTACATTCAGCTCGCTGAGCTCTCCAGTCAAGGCTGGTCTAATTTTCCCTTGCCTTTACCTGCACCACGTAGCACCCATGAACCAAGGCCCAGCAAGAAAACATCTTAAACAACTCAATCAATGATAGCGGACAATTAACTCGTTATGCATGTATTCCTATCAGATAATCCACAACAGATATTCAGCACATACAATCAGATTCAAGATACAGTCTATCACATATAACACTCATTTCACATAATATTTAGGGCCGACGACTTAGGTTGCACCCTCTGTTTTACCCACTGACTCCGGCCCGCTTAAACCGAGCTCAGTGCATAATAAGCTGTCCTCGGCTACACGTGGCCGAGCCGCGCCCTGTGCGCTAGTGAAACCCTTGGCACCCTTAGGCCATTGGTTCACTAAATGGCTTGCATGGCATAATACCATCTTTTCAAGCGTTTACAATAGGGAGCCCTTAGTCCCGTCACATATATTCGACCAGGTGCAGTTTTCTTACCTTTAGTCTGTACAACTATTGAATTACGAGCAACGCCCCTCAAGCATGATCTGTTCCCGAGCCTAAGCCTTTATTACCAAGTCACAACCAAAGTATAGGGTTCCATTAATACTCAGATATAGGTTTCCAGTTACAAAGCTAACCCCCGGGAATCCGAATTCCACCAAGCACGGTGGTGAAACCAATCCTGAGCATACTAGACCACTTTCCCGTGCCTAAAACCCTCAAAAACTCATGTGTGCAACCAAGGGCTGCGGCCCTTGAAGCTTAGCTGCGGCCCTAGCCTCAAAACAGAACCAAGCCCATCCTGAACAAGACACGCGCCGCGGCCCTTGCCTTGGGCACCGCGGCGCCCTCCCATGGCCGAGCCTCCTTGGCCCTTTTTCATCCTAGGGCTGCAGCGCTCTAGAACAGAGTCGCAGCCCTCCCCTTCGTGCCCAGAAAACCCATCATTTCTAAGCTTGAAACCTCACCTTAAACCATCCCAAAGCTCCCCAACTCATAGCCAATTAATCCCAACTCCTTTAACATGACTTAAACAACATAATTCCACGGAAAACACAGCCTAACACACACTAATCTTCTCTTTTCAATTTCTGAAACTCAAGAGCTATAAACACTCAAACCAGCCATTCAAATCCCATTTAAAACTTCTAAACCGTGAGTTGAAACTTACCTCTTCTGATGAACCACTTCAACAAGCCAAAGCCAAGCTAAGTCCCCAAGTTTCCTCCTCAATTCTGCCTTAAGACATCAAAACCATGTTTGCTTCAACACTTAACCAAAACCCAGAATTCTAACCACAGAGAAGAAGATTAAAAGCTTACCTTAACCTTGTTTTAGTTCTTGATTCACTCCTGAGCTAAGCCTCCAAATCACCCCCCTTCAATCCTTCAAACTCCAGGTGAATTCTACAAATTCTCTTTAAGTTTCTGTGTTTCTTCCCCTTGTTTTCCTTGAGAGAGAATAGAGAGGTAAGGCTGAGAAAATAAGGTCAGTTTATATTTTCTAAGGGCTTCCTTATGTCTATCTTACTTGTTAAGTTAATCCCGTGGCTCGGGGTGCCGGAACCGTCCCCGAGGCCAAAATGGAAAAATCCCCCAATATTCCCGCCTAGACATCCTAACCTCAAATATATCTCCATATATTTATTTTCATGACCCGATAGTCCAACTCACTACCCGATACCTAAAATACCCCTAACTTGTCCAAAGTCACATCTTAAGCCCCGTTGTGACTTTTCCCCCGTTATCTAGCCCTAGGATCGCCTTGAGTCGTGCCCTACAAACCTACCACATAATAATGTAGTTCCCACATTTATCACATATATATACATATCACATTACCACATAATATCATCAATTATCTTATAAACATTACTAAACATATAATTACTCATTTAAATCATAATTATTCCATTAATGCCCTCCTGGCACACTAATCAAGGCCCTTAAGCCTTATTAGCGATTTTGGGTCGTTACACACAAGTAAGCAATGCTACCAAACATATATCATATGTCTAATATCCAAATACAGGGCATTCAACATGCTTGCTTAACAATTACTAGCACAATTAAGATCATGCATAAACACAGAGGCTCAAGCTCTGAACAATCTTATATTCAATATTCATGGCATGCCCTAATCACATGTTTCTCATGCATCACATTTAATTACTTGACATGCCTCAACAATAACCATGCATGTCACATTTAAACATCCAACATGCATCAAGAATAACCATGCATGTCATATATACACAGGGTGCAGTTTTCTTACCTTTGGTCCAAGCACAGGTTACCAATAAACAAGCCACAAGCACAATCCTGATTCCAAGCCTCTAGTGATAACCTAGTCACAACCACAAATGGTGATCCAATGAGTTCAAGTTCTAAACCAAATCCTGGAACCAAGACCTAGCCTCTGAGACATCAAACCCCACTAATCCGGGTAGTGGGAATGATCCTGAGGCCTAAGGTTTGAGTTCCCACGCTTAAAACATCATTTCGGCCTTAAATACCCTCAGGCGCCGCGACCCCAACTCCCTGAGCCGCGACCCCCAGCTAAAACAGAAATAGCAGGGGCAAGTGTCGCAGCACCTATTCCCAGGGTCGTGGCCCCCAGAGCCCCCAAAGTCTTTCCACCTGCTTCTTCAAGCCTGTGCCGCGGACCAACCTCGGACTAGCCATTTTTCTCCGTTTCCAACCTTTTAAAACCTCCCAAAAACATCCCCATGATCCAAAACCCACAAAACCCAAGCCTCAAATCTAACAAAAACTCATCAAAAGACAAAGTCCAATTCAAGCTTAAAAAACTCTAAAACTTGAAACTTGAATTACCTCTGATTGAGTTGTTTCCAACTAAATCCTTCAACTAATAAGCTTCTAATCTTCCCTAGGATCGCTATGCCTCAATCCTCGCTTGAATCCGAGTCCTAGAACTCAAGTTACCTTTGAAAATGCGATCAGGAGACGAAAGGAAACTTAGAGGGAGAGAGTACGTACAGAATGTTCTTTTATTCTTTTAAAATGTTACTTCAAGCTTAAGTAGACTCAACCAAATCCTAACGCTCGGGGTCCCGAAAACATACCCGTGGGCAAAATAGTCAAAACCTCCAGAATTTCCCCTTGGTCTTACTAACTCCCAATTTATCACCAAATATTAATTCCCATTACCCAATAACCCGATAATGCTCTAAATACCCCTTGACTCACTCCAAGTCAAGAATAAATCCCGTTGTGACTTTCCCACTATCATACCTCCTAGGATCATCTTGTGTTGAGTAACCCTAGCATAACCAAACAATAATAAAGCACCATACACATATCACATATATGCCAAATATGCCTGAAATGGCCAAAATATGAAAATCACCCAATTACTCAAAAATGGGTTCACATGCATATTTAATACACATAAACATGCATATTATCATTTAATAGAATATTATATCAATTATGGTCCTGCCGGCCTCCTAATCAAGGTGTTAAACATTATTAGGAAATTTGGGGCATTACAGTCACCTGGTCATAACCAATTACAGGATTCCATCAATAAAATGAATCACAAAAGGTTCTGGACCAAAATCTAGCCTCCGAGACATTGAATCCTACTAAACTGGGTAGTAGGATCGATCCTGAGGCCTATGGTTTGAATCCCCAAGCCAAAAACACAATTTGGGCGAAAATGCCACTAAGGGTCACGGCCCTCCCTCACCATGCCGCGACCCGCCTCCTCAACCAGAAACGGCCCCCTTTCATTTCCTAAACACGGGCCACAACCCTCCTTCTCCATGTCGTGGCCCAGCAGCTTCTCCTTTCCTCTTCAATTTGCTTGGGCCACGGCACTCAAGAGCAGAGCTGCACCCCTACCAAAAACTCAGCCAAAAACCCTTGTTTTTCCCTTTCGAACTCATTTCAAAACCCCATTAAAACCTCCAGAACTTCCCCATAGTCTTACTAACTCCCAATTTATCACCAAATATTAATTCCCATTACCCAATAACCCAGTAATGCTCTAAATACCCCTTGATTCACTCCAAGTCAAGAATAAATCCCGTTGTGACTTTCCCACTAGCTTACCTCCTAGGATCGTCTCGTGCTGAGTAACCCTAGCATAACCAAACAATAATAAAGCACCACACACATATCACATATATGCCAAATATGCCCGAAATGGCCAAAATATGAAAATCACCCAATCACTCATAAATGGGTTCACATGCATATTTAATACACCTAAACATGCATATTGTCATTTAATAGCATATTAAATCAATTATGGCCCTCCCGGCCTCCTAATCAAGGTCTTAAACCTTATTAGGAAATTTGGGGCATTACAACTATCCCCTTCCTATAGAAATTTCGTCCTCGAAATTTATCTGAATAGCCCGGAATAAGAATTTTGTACAACTGATTCCAGTTTCCCAGGTCGCTTCCTTGACCCCACTGTTTCTGTGACATACCTTAACTCAAGGTACACTTTGCTCCTCAGAACCTTATTCTTTCTGTCTCATATCTAGACTGGCTATTCTTTACAAGATAACTTAGCTTCAAGTCCCCAGACTCTCATAACTCAACTCATGAGTTTCTTTTAACCCATGTCCTCATCATGGAAATATATAATACATTGTATACAACTAACAGTGCCAAAGATAAGGTCGATCCAAAATCAACTTAACTGGTCCTATCCATGATTCAAACTATTATACTACTCTAGGGCTCAATTTGCCCTTAACTCATCACCCCTTTCTATGGTGATACTTTAAGGAAGGTACAATCTTCTTCCTGGAACTCTATGTTCCTGCTTTTCAATTCAGTAAAACTTTCCCACTTACTCTGAGAAGTGAGCATCCAAGTTCCAACCTCTAATAATCTCAATGGTCCCCTAAACCATCTTATGATCCAAATATAACATCTCACCCATCTCATTCCAATGAACGGGTGATAAACATTCTCAAACATACCTCATTTCATAAGGTACCTTTCCACTATTGGATAACTCTCTCTTATTAACATCAGTCTGAGAACAATGAACTGCACTGAATCCCATCTATATATATTCATCACCTTCCCTCATCCTTCCATAACCTGGAAGTAACAATAGAGTCTTCATCTGATAAGATAGACCTTGAATCTCATGAAGGCACACTACATCTCTCTCACATGGAGATCTGAATACTGATTAGCTGTATTATTCATCCTTGCTGACAAAAATAAACTCACTTAAAACACTAGTCCACAATGACCTAAACCAATTCACGTTGATCCACTAACCTGGGCAATTCCACTGCGAAACCCATCGCGATGTTTCCTTATTTCCACTACAAAATACTCAAAGGCTGCAATGGCCTTGCTAATTCCTGATACTCTGTCTTGACCTACTAACAGGTTAAGAACTTTACCACGCATTCCATTACGTCCCTCTCCATCTCAGGCCACCACCATAAATCTTTCATATCCTATCAAATTTCCATGATGCCTGAATGAAGAGAATAAGAGAATAGCATGAGATTCATCCAGAATCTCCCAATAGCATGAGATTCACTTAATCATCTTTCCTTCTAATTCTTTCCGAAATGATAATTTCAAGCATAAAACTGGCCACCTGGCCCACCAGAAACTTTACTCTAGTTCTGGTTAGATACTTTAACTAACATGTTGCATAAGCAATCACTTCTCCTGCTACTGAGGTGTCATAACAACCTACTAACTAGTTCTGATATGCAAGAAGACTCATAACTATTTCCCAAGGCACCTGTAATATCCTTACTATCCAAGGACACTCCTGCCCCTATGGCATTCCTTGACCTTGGCAAATCTCCGCAAGAAATACATCACAATACCATCGCCCAAGACGATCACAAATCCCATTCAAATAATCCTTTGAATGCGCTGTCCATCTGCCTCAACAAGACAACTCAGCATTAGTTACCCTCTTAAATAACTCAGCATTCCCAGTGCTCTTATCTGTTATAAAACAATCTTCTGATTAATCTTCTCCCTGGTCTCTGACTGGTACTAACCAGATCAAAAATCCACTTTTGAGAATTCCATCTAACTCAATATCTAAGCCTCGAGTTCTTACAACCCTGCTGAGCCATTCAACACAGAGTTCTAAATCTGACTCCATTCCTGGCACTAATCCAATTACCATTTTGTCCTTCTTATGCAGATACAACCCCGACTAATCCCCTGGAAGCACATCCAGAAATTCACAGACTAATCCAGCCTGTCCTGATCCCACTGGCACAATCTAAGTGGCATCCACCACACTAGCTAAGAGTTCCATGCATCTTTCTACCATAAAACTCTAACTCTCAATACAGATGTCATCAGCATACCAAATCTATGCACAGTGCCAACTGCCACAAGGCTTTCCGCTCTCAAGCCCAAGAGATACCATTCTTTCCTTGCCATTTAAAATTTCCCCACACTTACTTAACTAATCCATATCCCAGATCAAACCACAGCCAGTCATAACCAACTTTATCAGAACCACTGAGGAGTCTTTTTCATCGTAATCCAACTTATCTCTTAAATCACCAATACAGTATTATTTTTCCATCAATACATAACCATGTGATTTGCATAACATCTTTATGCTTCTATATATGAAACAAACAAAGGAACAGCATGGCACCAAAACCAGTCAGCATAACTTAGAAATTAGAACTAGAAAACTGACCTACCACCCCTGAGGAGCTAGTCTCAGTCTCAGACTCTGACCGCCTCGGAATGAACACTCGAGCTGGAGTCGAGCTGTCCATCCCCTTTTGGTCATCCTCTCTTAGCACAGGGAAATTCTTCACAATATGCCCAACCATACCACATGCGAAACATGCCTTTGCTCGGCCTTCTCCCAGATGACGCTTCTTGCACCGAGTGTAGATTGGATAAATTTTCTTCCATCTTTCATTCTTACTTGCTCCAATAAGTGGAGATACCACTATCTGAGCTTCATGCTCTCTGGCACACTTCTTCTCATTTCTTATGCTCTCAACAACAAGAGCCTTCTCTACCATTTGAGCATAGGTAGAGATTTCATACACTGGGGCAACTCTAATGCCCTGAGCTATTCCAGGATTCAATCCCTGAACAAACCTTTCCTTCCAAGCCACATCTGTGGGTACCATGTCTAAAGAAAACTTGGCCAACCCATCAAATCTGTTAACATACTCGGTTACTGTTGCATTACCCTGAACGAGATTCAGAAACTCATTCATCTTAGCAGTCTTGGCCACATCACAGAAATATTTTTTATTAAACAGCTGCCTAAATTCTTTCCAATCCATCACAGCTGTGTCTCGTCTCTAGGATACTACTTCCCACCACGTTCGGGCATCATCCTGCAAAACAAATGTCGCACAAGCCACCCTATCGTGACCTACCAGTCCCATACTATCAAGAATGGAACTGATCATGCCCATCCATTTCTCAGCTCTGAATTGATCTAGGCCTCCCTCGAAGACTAGAGGGAAATACTCCTGGAATCTTCCATAGAGAAATTCCCATATGTTCTCAACCCTAGGCTGAACCAAAGCTGATGCCACTCCTGGCATAACCAAAGAGGAAGTACTCCCCAACAGATTCCACTGTTACTTCATACACCTGATCTCTTCCTCATGCCTCTGCAATCTTGATTGCAAATCTATGAACATCTGGTGAAAATTCATAGGAGCAGATGAAGAACTAATACCCTGGCTGTAACTCCCAGCCTCCGTGTAACCACCACCAGGCCTCATTATCTGCCTTGGCTATAAACCTGCTGATTGAATCTGCAGTCAATAACTTGACCCATTAAACATGATGAGCATATCAAGAGCTTTCCCCACAGGAACAATCTTACAACACCACATTTACAAACCACTTGCAGTGCTAAAAAACATGCCCATGGCATTCATACATCAATCATAATCCCTGCTCTTCCAACATTCATACCATGCCTCCAACTCCAGCATGCAAATATCACAATTATATATTCATGGAGCAGGTAATCATATGATCAAATTCATATATATTCATGGAGCATATAATCATATAGTCAAGAGCCAGGCTCTATCAGAATCTCATGCTCCCTAATACAATGTGCAGGTAAAGCATTTACACTCTATTTAAGCAGTTAAGCACATAACTACAAAAATAGTTACCATTCCATGAGTGAAGGTATCTTCAGTGACGAATGTACATGCCTAGCTTGTCTTCAGGAACAATAAACCTTGGCTCACTCTGATACCAAGTTGTAACACCCTAAACTCCAGGGACCGTTACAGTGTGCCTTGTAAACAGTGCTAAACTCGCTAATCGAGTCATTTGGCCAAAATCGTGTAACTAAGTATGATTAGCGGATTAGGGATTAAAATTTTTGGTTAGGATGTAACATTTCATTAGAACGTTTATTATATACATTGGGATCCCAAAAAATATAATTTAAAAGTCTATTACAAGAAAATATTTACAATCAGCCAATCTAAGCGGCAAAACAGGGTTTAACCCTAGTTCCTCTACTTCAAACCTCAGCCGTGGCGGTCGAGCAGCTGCATATGTACACATCGTCACCTAAGCTCTCCAACTCAAGGATGGTCCAACTTTCTTTTGCCTTTACCTGCACCACATAGAACACGTGAGCCGAAGCCCGGCAAGAAAACTCAATATGCTCATGAACAGTCATATAATGACATCGAATCATAAGGCACACGCCTAGCAAATATAGCCCTATTCAAGCACGAAAATGAGTTCACGTAATGATGAATATACAACATCAATCGATGATCATAATAATCATCTCGAGCTTTTATCCCAAATAGAATAGTGACAGTTGTACTAGTCACTAAGGTGGGTTCCGTTCCCAATAGCCATGTGACGATAGGGTCACCAGGGCTTTATAGATAAGTGATCATTTCACTAGCTTAAACAAGATAGGTGCTCGATGAACTAGTCACCAATATAACCTACCGCATGACCATAGAGTCACAACTGTGGGATTCCACTCCCTAGCCATGTGACAAGCAGTCACCTAGGCCTTTGGCCCTGGCTCTGAGTAACTAGCCTAGACTAGTCAAGCGCTTATAATGTTCATCGACCTTAGGGCCGGTCCAGCATCAATGCTCCTAGAGATATTCAACGATGATATCAATTAGATCTAATCTTTTATCGGCCCTGCATTCAGGACGCTTATGCCCTTTTCGTACTCAGGTCAGTATTACGCAACCAGTGCCATCCATGACTAGTCAGTGCCATACACAAGTAAGCAATGCTACCAAACATATATCATATGTCTAATATCCAAATACAGGGCATTCAGCATGCTTACTTAACAATTACTAGCACAATTAAGATCATGCATAAACACAGAGGCTCAAGCTTTGAACAATCTCTTATTCAATATTCATGGCTTGCCCTAATCACATGTTTCTCGTGCAACACATGCATCACATTTAATCACTTGACATGCCTCAAAAATAACCATGCATGTCACATTTAAACATCCAACATGCATCAAGAATAACCATGCATGTCATATATACACAGGGTGCAGTTTTCTTACCTTTGCTCCAAGCACAGGTTACAAATAAACAAGCCACAAGCATGATCCCATTTCCAAGCCTCTAGTGATAACCTAGTCACAACCACAAATGGTGATCCAATGAATTTAAGTTTTGAACCCAATCCCATAACCAAGACCTAGCCTCTGAGACATCAAACCCCACCAATCTGGGTAGTAGGAATGATCCCGATGCCTAAGGTTTGAGTTCCCAAGCTTAAAACATCATTTCGGCCTTATATACCCTTAGGCACCGCAGCCCCAACTCCCTGAGCCGCGGCCCCCAGTCAAAACAAAAACAGCAGGGGCTAGCGCCGCGGTGCCCTATACCCAGGGCTGCGGCCCCCAGAGCTCCCAAATTCCTCCACCTACTTCTTCGCGCCTGGGCCGTGGCGCCCAAGAACAAGGCCACGGCCCAACCTCGGACCAGCCATTTTTCTCCGTTTCCAACCTTTTAAAACCTCCCAAAAACATATCCAAACATCTCCAAACTCAAAAATCAAAGTTCCCAAACATCCCCGTGTTCCAAAACCCACAAAACCCAAGCCTCAAATCTAACAAAAACTCATCAAAAGACAAAGTCCAATTCAAGCTTAAAAAACATTATAAACTTAAAACTTGAATTACCTCTGATTGAGTTGTTTCCAACTAAATCCTTCAGCTAATAAGCTTCTAATCTTCCCTAGGATCGCTATGCCTCAATCGTCGCTTGAATCCGAGTCCTAAAACTCAAGTTACCTTCGAAAATGCGATCGGGAGACGAAAGGAAACTTAGAGGGAGAGAGTACATACAGAACGTTCTTTTATTCTTTTAAAAGATTACTTCAAGCTTAAGTAGCCTCAACCAAATCCTAACGCTGGGGTCCCGAAAACATACCCGGGGGCAAAATAGTCAAAACCTCCATAATTTCCCCTTGGTCTTACTAACTCACAATTTATCACCAAATATTAATTCCCATTATCCAATAACTCGATAATGCTCTAAATACCCCTTGACTCACTCCAAGTCAAGAATAAATCCCGTTGTGACTTTCCCACTAACTTACCTCCTAGGATCGTCTCGTGCTGAGTAACCCTAGCATAACCAAACAATAATAAAGTACCACACACATATCACATTTATGTCAAATATGCCCGAAATTTCCAAAATATGAAAATTACCCAATTACTCAGAAATGGGTTCACATGCATATTTAATACACCTAAACATGCATATTCTCATTTAATAGCATATTAAATCAATTATGGGCCTCCTGACCTCCTAATCAAGGTCCTAAACCTTATTAGGAAATTTGGGGCATTGCAGTCACCTGGTCATAACCAATTACGAGATTCCATCAATAAAATGAATCACAAAAGGTTCCGGACCAAAATCTAGCCTCCGAGACATTGAATCCTACTAAACCGGGTAGTAGGATCGATCCCGAGGCCTATGGTTTGAATCCCCAAGCCAAAAACACAATTTGGGCCAAATGCCACTAAGGGTCGCGACCCTCCCTCAGCATGCCGCGATTCGCCTCCTCTACCAGAAACAGTGTGACGCCCCACGTCACTATGGCTGCTTTCTGGAATGACGACTAGCCCTACAAACCAAGACAAGTCTTTCCAGTGTGCTTTGTCCTCACTCGCACACTTCCTGGGAAAACTTCCCAGGAGGTCACCCATCCCTAGATTACTCCAGGCTAAGCACGCTTAACCATGGAGTTCTTAAGTGATGGGCTACCGAAAAGAAGATGCACCTTCCTGATATAGGTAGTACCTATCAATCCATTTAAGCCCTCTTCGACTGTGTAGTCCCATACCTACACAGTCTTAGAATCATTACACTTGACCTTCCTCAGGCGGTGTGGGATTGCACAGCTTACCCGGTCTTTCCCCTTACGGATCACGGGATTTTGACTGTCACAAACAACCCCCTTTCATTTCCCAAACACGAACCGCGACCCTCCTTCTCCATGTCGCGGCCCAACGACCTAGCAGCTTCTCCCTTCCTCTTCAATGAGCTTGGGTCGCGGCGCTCAAGAACAAAGTCGCGCCCCTACCTAAAACTCAGCCAAAAATCCTTGTTTTTCCCTTTCGAAGTCATTTCAAAACCCCATTAAAACTCTCACAATATCACCAAGCAAAGCCACCAACTATTACCACAACTTATCTACCATATAAGCATCAAAACCTAAGCCTTACACCAATCAAAACTTCATCAAATTCCCCATTTTAATGATCAAAACTCCAAACCTTAAGACCAGCACAAAAATAGAGCAAGACACTATAAAATGGAACTAGAACCTTACCTTATGCTTGAACTGAAACCTCTTCAATGGTTGAACACTAGCCTAAGACCTCAAGCTTCAATCTCCAAGCTTGAATCCCCAAACTTGCTTCAAAATTCAAAGGAAGGAGAAGAGAAAGATGATGATCGTGAGGAAGGTAACAAGGCTCTGCTTTTGGTTCTATTTCTACAGCCTTCAGCTTTTATATAGCCTAGGTCAAATGACCAAAATACCCTCCATGCTTAAATCACTTCTTAACAACTCCCAAGGGAAAAACCATCCTTTTCCACCTACCTCGTTAATCATAATTAACACCCTCCAATTCCCGCTATTCTCAAATACCAGTAAAATCATATCCCATTACCCTTTAATTCCCGGTAATGCTCTAATCATCAAACCACCCCAAGACTCACCCCGTGCCTCGAGCTTAAACCTGTTATGACCAAACCGATAATTTAAATTCAAAGATCGTCTCATGCCGAATAGCTCGAAAAAATCCACATTATAATGTGGTCTCAACAACAGTTCACCGACATGCATACAAATATACAATTATGCCCTCAACGGGCCAAATTACCAAAATACCCCTAAGATGAAATGTGGACCCACATGCATGCATTTAACATCATATTATAATATAATTCACATAACCATGCACGTAATAGTTTAATGACATAATAAATCAGTTATGGCCCTCCCGACCTACTAATCCGACCCTTAGACCTCATTAGGGATTTCGGGGCATTACACCAATTTATCTTAATTAATAAATCTGCCATAATTTCTATTTTCTTCTCTAAATTACATAACTCTGTGAAACTATCCAAAACCTGGTCAATTTTGATAATTCTAATTGATAATTAAATCAATTAATTGAGACTATCTAGATGATTTTATCCAAGGTACAGTGGGGACCATGGGCCTATGAAATCAAGCTCCAATAAGTTATCATAAATCTAACAAATAAATTTACTAACTTATTAATTCCTCGTGACTTCACTAAAGACTCGGCATTGCACTCTTGAATTCATAGAACGCTCTATAACAAATATAGATACGCTATTAATTATCCATTGTTACAACCATAATTGTCACTCAATCCTCTATAGACGATCTACAATGAGATGGGATTAAAATACCATTTTACCCCTCATTGTATTTTATCCTTAAAACACTTAGTTCCTTGTAAATGATATTTCAGTAAACTAATTTAATTACTGAAATGAGATCTCTATCATTTAACACCTTGAACAAAACTAAAAGGAAACCATCGTTTCACTTCTTCATCAGAAGCTATAGATGTTCATATCTATGATTAACACTCCTACTCAATTATACTACCGACTTCCCAAGATGTAAGTATGGGCTAGTCCGTAGGGTAAGCTGGTAACGAATAAGTCAAAGAACTCAAATAATACAATAAGTTAGAATACTAACCACTCAGAATTGAGATTGAATTGACCTATGGTCAACTATATGATATGACTAGAATAGATAATAACGGTGTGTTTACATATCCTATCAACTGCCAATATCGGTCCAGTTCAATGTAACAAATACATCCGATCTTATCTACTTTACTAATGTTCTGGAAAGAACATAACACTACAATGTGTAAGTAGATCATATCGTAGATTGGCAAGTCAGTGTAAATCATGTGCACTGACTAATCTTAGGACTAACTTATTTTGAACATATAATCATATTTATATTCCACTGTGATTACGTCACTATAAATATGATTAGCTATATGCTCGGGATTTAATAGAAGTTTATATTAAACAAATAATCATGAAAAATGTGAGCAAAGTGATTGACCAAGTCAAAAAATGATTTCTATTCTTTTATTGATAATAAATGAGATTACAAAGAGATTGAGTTTTAATTAGGGCATAAAACCCTAACAGGTACAATCCGAATGGGTGATGGATGTCTAATAGGAATTATTTTGTTATCATTCATATTTTATAAAACGTTTTTTTACATTATTTTTTGAAAAAAAAACTAAGACCTTTTTCACCATGTTTTTTATTCACATTTCTTTTTTTTTTCTTCTATTTTTTATCTTCTTCAATCAACATTTTCTCTGCAGTAACCGATTACCACTATAGAAATAGTTTTGATTTTTTTTTTGGTAGCAATCGTATGCCACTGTCAATTTTTGTTAGTGGTGTGTGTTAACTGGTTACAACTATAAAAATAGTTTTATTTTTTAAGTGGTGTTGTAGTAACTAGTTACAACTATAAAAATAATTTTGATTTTTTTTTTTTTGCAATGTACAATTATCAAAATACCAATTAAATTGTAACTGGTTACTTAGTGAGATTCGGAAGAAAAAAAATTGTTATGAAAAAAATAAATAAATTGTTCGTGAAGGTAAGTGGTTATAGCTAGGTCTAAAAAAACAATTGGGATGGTAACCTGTTACTTAGCCAGACTTGGAAAAAAATTGGATCCAAACAAAAAATCTAAACTGATCATGTTCGTAACTGGTTACAGCTAAGTTTGAAAAAAAAAATCAGATCTAAAAAAAAATAGTCGCCATGGTATCTGGTTACTTAGTCAGGTGTGAAAACAAAATTAGATCTAAAAAAAATCTAAATTAATCATTATCATAGCTGGTTATAGCTAGGTCTAAAAAAATCAGATATGAATAAAAAGAATCAGGTGCTACGGTACCTAATTACTTAAATAGATTTAAAAAAAAAACCAAAAATCAGAACAGATCGTGATAGTAACTAATTACAATTAGGTCTAGAATAAAAAAAAAATCAACTATGAAATACAAAATCAGATTTGAAATGATAAAATCAGATGTGAAAAAAAAAGAACAAAATGAATAAGAATAAAACCAAATCTAAAGAAAGAATAAGAAGAACCAGAGCGGCAGAGGTGTGTGGCCCGTTGGGGGCAGGGGTGGAGGGGCATCACTGGCGGAGGGCTGGGTTTATTGTTTAAGAAAGTTTAGAAAAAATCTTTGTATTTTCTAATATGATAAAAAAAAAATAAGTCTCTTGTATTCAAATTTGGTGATTTTTTTTATTAGAACAATATACCTCCAAAATTATGATTGATTGAATTTTAATTTATCACTTGATATTTAAAAAATAAATAAAACACATGTTTAATATTTTATTATATTTTCTCCTAGTAACAACGTTTGATTGGTATTAATTTCTATTTAATAGACAATATTTTATCAGAACTATGGATGACAATAATTGTGAAGCAAACTAATTTATTTTTTCTTATTTTATTTTTAATCTAATCTTTGAATTTTGACCTATGTCTTATGTTACTTTCTTATTTAGTTTTTACTAAATTTTCATTCAAATGTGAACTTAGAAATTAAAATTAAGGAAAATTTTTTCCTAATTTAAAAAAAAAAATAAGTAACAGAATATATAATTTAACCAAAATAAATGGAAAACTTTGTAAATTATCCGAAATAGAATTTGTTGGTGCAAAGAAGTACAACTTGTCGTGAATGTAATGGTCGTCCAAACTTATTCTAACAGTTAGATTTGTAAGATCTTTCTTTTAACTTACATAAAACAAATAAAGAGAGAGCTGAATGGCATTATGAATGAATACTTACTATGATACCTAAGCCAAAAATTTAACATTACGAAATCAAACTCAGAGGTATAATATATAAGACTTACCCTTATTAATGAGGCTTTTACAACTCTTACAGAATCGTCTTCATTCCTAGATAGATGACGAATCTGATTCTTCTAATATTAGAGGTCGAGTCCAAAATCGTCTTCTGAGTGCGTTGGTTATAATTGGTGCTAGGTGGTTCCTTTAAATAAATTTACAAACACGTTAGTGTAAAATGATCTTGACATCTTTCATATACGAATTAGTTCTGGTGGAGAATTGGTCCTAGAGTAGACCATGATTTAGTCTGCTTAACCGATTCATTCATTCATTGATCTTTCATTGGATTCGTTTTCTTTAACAGATCATTTAGTTTGGTCATCAAGCATCAACGTTTCAAATGTTACTAACTGATTCAAAATCGAAGAAAGGTTGGTTACATTGTCGAAACTTTGACGCAGAGAGCACAACCATAAAGAAATGTTTTGGTGACTAAAGCTCAACACTTGTTTTCTTACACCATGTATTTAGAGTTTGAGTATGGATCAATAGGCGTAGATGATTTTCTTACATATTTTTATTTTCTGCTAGGAATGGCAATGGGGTGAATTGATGACGGTTTTTCAATTACCCATAAGTTAATTATATCATCATATAATTCCGTGAAGGAGAAAGCATATATTAAATAACGAGAATTAACTATGATTACTGGTATGCATTGATCATATCAAAATAAAAAGAAAAAAAATTCTTAATTAATTAGAATAATCTTAATATAATATTTTAAATAGTATGAAACTCAAAATATAATAATATTATATATTCAAAATTTATTAAGTAAAATTCATTAAAAAAATATTTTTATATCTATTAATATTATAAATTTAATAATATGTATGTATGTTGATGCACAAATTAAATAAGAACAAAACTATCGATTAAATTTATTAGGTTTAGTTGGGGATTAGAGCACTCTTTTTAAGACGGTTTGCGACATTATCATATAAGCAAATTATTATCCTCGGTGTCCGAGAATAAAACAACCCAGATTTACCTACGTCTGAGAATATTATTAAATATACAAATGCCTCAGACACACACTGATATGCTTGGAAATTACAAAGAAGAAAAGAGTGTTTTGAAAAATAAAAATGTATTTTTGATCGCATAATTCTCTCTTAATCACAGAATATAGACAGAAGAAGAAATAGTAACAAACTATATTTCAATGCGGGTGGATGGGTTGGTATTGTGCAAACAATATAGGAGAAAGAGTAGTGACAACCCATCCAAAAAAGTAAGTATCACACACCACACCAGCTTAATCGAACAATGGTACTGCATGCTTTGCTTATGGTTAATTTTAATTGAGTATAGATCTATTTCCTCTCTCCTCCGCAAAAGTAGGCATTCCTTTAGAGTATAACCCCTTAACTATAATCATCACTCTATATACACCTTAAAAAAAATATTAGAAAGCAATTCGAAATCCTCAATAATAAAATGAAATTTTCATGTTCTATGCATAATAACTTAATGAAATTTTTGAATATGCTAATATAAGTTACTGTCCCAAATATATGACAATTTCTATTTTTTGGACAAAAATACTCCTAACATTCAAACATTCATTTTTTCTCTCATTCCGAACTCTCTCTCTAACGTCTCTCATTCTCTCACACTCTCTCTCATTCTAATCTTGTAGATCTCGAAAAAGTACCAAATTAAAAAAAATTAATCTGAAACAAACATTTGAGTGAAAAAATATGAACCTGCAAAATTTTCGTCAAATTTCAGTACAGAACATCGAAATTGCATCGAAAAAAACATCGTTTTGGCCAAAAATCAAGTTTTCATGATTGTATCACAAGAGCATCGAAACACCATCGATTTTGAATCGAAAAAGCATTGTTTTGGCCAAAAACAAGTTTTCATGATTGCATTGAAGAATGCATCGAAACACTATCGATTTTGCATCGAAAAACATACCATTTTGGTCAAAAATCAAGTTTCATGATTGCATCACAAGAGGATCGAAATTGCATCGATTTTACATCGAAAAAGCATCGTTTTTGCCAAAACTCACGTTTCCATGATTGCATCGCAAGAGCATCGAAATACCATCGATTTTGCATCGATTTCGATACTCTTGCAATACAATCATGAAAACTTGATTTTTTTGGCCAAAACGATTTTTTTTTCGATGCAAGATCGATGGTGTTTCGATGCTCTTGTGATAGAATCATGAAACTTGATTTTTGCCCAAAACGATATTTTTCGATGGAAAATCGATGCAATTTCAATGCAAAATCAATGGTGTTTCGATGCTCTTGTGATGCAATCATGAAAACTTTTTTTTGGCCAAAATTGATGCAATTTTGATACTCTTGCAATGCAATCATGAAACTTGATTTTTGGCGAAAACGATGCTTCTTCGATGCAAAATTGATGGTGTTTCGACGCTTTTGCAATGCAATCATGAATTTTTATTTTTTTTTGCAAAAACGATGGTGTTTCGATACTTTTGTGATCCAATCATAAAATCTTTATTTTTGGCGAAAACGATGCTTTTTTAATACAATTTTGATGCTCTGCACTAAAATTTGAAGAAAAATTTGGAGGTTTATATTTTTTCACTAAAATATCTGTTTCAGATGATTTTTTTTATTTCATATTTTTTCGAGATCTACAATATTAGAATGAGTGAGAGAATGAAGAACATTAAAATAGAGAGTTCAGACTGAGAGAGAAAATAAGTGTTTGAATGTTATGGTTTTTTTCTCTAAAGAATATTAAAATTATCATATATTTTGGATAGTAATTTATGATGGCATATTAAAAAAATTCATAAAGTTATATGGTTGATGAAACTTCCCTAATAAAATGAATTGAAGAAACTTTTCATGTTTTTTTTTAATAATTTATATATAAGTTTCAACAATGTACATAATTTATAAAAGTTAAAAAAAAAAACAATTACTCCTCACTTCAATGATTTTCTCCCTTTGAACGTTTTTTTTTTTTCATTCTATATGCATCGAATACAATAGGTTTGCCATCCTATTTTCGATTAATTTTTAGTTTTAATTTCTCATTTAGGTCCTATATAATCCTCGAGCTGGGGGCAAGATTAGTGATAAGTTGGAATTTACAGTGGTGGTGTTGTAATTTGTTGGAAGCTGAGGTCATTTTAGTAACAGTAATAAAACTGGAGTGTAGAAGAAATAGAAGTACAGAGGCATACTTTAGAGAGTTGGAGGCAGTACATGATCAAACCCATCTATCTACTTTTATCTGTCATAAATGGCCTTCACGTGCCACACTTAACGCTCTACATTTCTTAAAACCACTAAATCCAAAACCCACTCTGTCTCATTCTCTCTGCGCACCCAAACCCCAAAGATGCACCACTACCATTACCGTCTCTCACTCTTCCCTTTCCCTTTTCCATTTCCTTGTTCGTCTTCCTCATCACCATGAGAAAAAGACGAAAACGAGCCACACCCCTTCTAACCCCATTACCCTCTACCTCTCTTCCTCTTCTCCTTCCTCTCTGTTAGACCCACCCAAAAATATATAATAATACTACAAACCCAGATTCAGATTTTTTTTTGGTAACCCAGAAACAGGGGTGAGAAAGAAAAAAATACATTAAGAATGTGTTATGTGGGCAAAGCAACAAAGATCTTCATTTTCATAGTGACGGTGCTGGTGGTCATTGGTCTGGTCTTGGGATTCGGCCTTCTACGCCATAGTATCCATCACAAGGACCATAAATGCATCGATGTCTCCTGTCTTTCTCCACCTGCGGTCTTCCCTAATCCAAATCCGAATCAGAATCCAAGTTCTAGCTCTAGCCAATCAAGCCCAACAACCCCGGATCCCAGCTCCGGTCAGCCAACCCCACCAGGCTCTGTTCTCAGCCCACCTAACCCAGCTCAAACTCAAACTCCCCCTCCACCACCGTACTCAAACCCAGTCCCACCTCCGCCAGACGCTAGCCCCAGCTCACAGTCGCCGCCGCCGCCTAACCCTGACCTAACTCAGCCACCGCCATCACAATCGCCGCCTCCTCCAGCCGTCATTGTTAGTCCAGGGCCAACAGTCAGTCCACCGGGTCAGGTCCAGTTGACTCCAGGTCCAGGCAATTCTTAGCTTAAGCTGAATTTAAGTAAGTGCTCATGCCGATTCTTTTATGGGTCAATTAGCAAATTTTTATCTTTTTTTTTTTGCCATAAAGATTTCTTGATTCTTGGTTCAGTTTGTATAGAATTGCTGCTTAGTTTTTATTTTTTAATTTTAAATTCCTTGGCAAATGGCAAATTCTATTCTGGTAATGTTAGTAATGTGGGTTTGGGGAAGACATCTTTGTTAACATCCTCCAGAATTAAGGAATTTACTATTGATTTTGTCCCTTAAAATAGTTGTATTTACAGCTGAGTTCCTCTTTGCTTATCATGGCTCCATTAATATTTACACTGACCAGTGTGGATCGTTTTGGTCATCGAAGTCTTAAGGGTCAGGGAGTTCGGGGCCCTCGAGAAATAATGCCCTTTGACCATAAATTTTTTACACTTTACAGTCATGCAGATTCCCTTATTTATTTTTAATTATTTTGAATTTTCTTTTTATTTCTATCTTGGTTTTGGTTTTTGGAAGCTCTGTCTGAATATGCTAAATCCGAGGTTTGTAAATCAAAACTGTTAGAATCCAATGGCAGTTGGGTGAATGTTTCTGTAAATGACACAATTGACCCTATGATAATTATTGTTTTTGTGTTGATAATATAATGATGAAAATGGGATACTTTTAAATTAATCTATAATTATATAACTTTAGTCACCTCTTACTTAATACTTACGAATATATAATTAGCTTAGTTAATGCGTTTCTTACAAAAACAAACTAGTGGGGAATTAAGTTCTCTTAATATTTTTGCAAAGCAAGGTGAAAAAGTAGTAAAAGTTCACTAGTATAGAGTTGGTTGTTGGTTTTCTCACTGGTAAAAAAAATGAAAGAAAATTCAAAGCATAATTTACGCCATGTAAAGACGAGTGGGGTTGAGAATCCAATACAAATTGTCCTTGTATTAACAAAGTCAAGAAACTTCTATCGATGACTCGACGTTTTGTGGGTTTTTCTTTCTCCTGTAGTCTTTGTAGTTTGTTTTGATACGCTCATAATAACTACTGGAATAGAAGCAGAGCCGGAGAATCTTCAATCTGCTCTGTCAGAAATACTGGTTCACAAATTTATTTTATGAGTAAATAAAAAGAAAAATATCACTCTCCCTTTGAAGAGTCAATAGTATCATTGGGTCTTTCCAAAATTTCTATTTATTTTGTCTTGGAATCTCAATTACCTGTTTCACTGGTCTTTAGTTTGGCAATTGAATATTGATGGAAATGGAATCCAAGGTCCAAAACATGTCAAAACTAAATCGTTTTAACTTTTTTTTAACACAATTAATTTTCTAATCCAATCAATTAATGGCAGTTGGCAAAAAGTAAACAATAATAATAAAAAGTATGTGGGTTATTTGGTATGGTTTTTATTTTGATAGGAGACAGTTCCCGAACATGATGATATGGGAGAAAAACTAATAAAAAAAATAAGCGGGGCTTTGGGGGTTTTGGTATGAGCACAACAAAACGCAGCATCTGTGACTGTTAGTGTACGAGTGACAGTGACAAGTGGGGGTGGGGCTACGTACGAGTACGATGCCAGGCCAGGGCCACGTCGTCTGCTGGGCGATTGTTCAGGCGCATCTCCTCCTAATTTCCACGGCGTACGACTACTACAATATCTTTATTTTCTGACACAAATCACCAAACCAAATTACCTCTTGCTCTTACGTACACACTAATAAATGAAAATTTAATGCAAATGAAAATTCTAGTATGCATGATAGCATAGCATAGCACAGCATAGTTACTTTGCCCCGTCGGTGGCCACTTCTTTAAGATTATTGTTATTTTGAATGGGAAATTTGAGTATTAATGCAATAAGTAACACTTCATTTGAAAAATACATTATCACTATATAATTTTTGTTCTGGTGCTATTAATGCCGTTATTATCTAAAATACCCACATAATTTTCCCTCTTTTTTTCTCATAGTCTTCGTTTTCTATCTTTTATGTTTTCTCTCTCTATCTCTCAAACTCTCGTACACAAAAAAAAAAGCCAGCCACCATTAATTTGCATTTATGATCTAGGGGCAAGTTTTGAATCCTTTTAAGTCAAGAAACTTCATTTTGGATTTCGGATCTAGGGGAAAAAATCGTATGGATAAGTATATATTTGTTATATGTAGTGAGGAAACTTGTCTGGTTACATTACTTGTCTTATTTCGAACAGATCTGTGTATGTCTTCATGTTTTATTGCAATTTTTCACGGAATGAATTTTGGATATTTCGTGCGTTTTTTTCTGGATTTTTTTCCTGCTTCGATGAGTTTCGATGAAACTCGATAGGTCTCAATGTGTTGTATGCATGCTGGCTCGATGGTCCTCGATGGACCTCGACGTGGCTCGATAGTGTTAGGATGTTAGTACCTCGATGGTACTCGATTGTACTCGATAAAACTCGATAGGTGTATAAGAGTTTAATTGGATTGTTTGTCTCGATTGTACTCAATAAAACTCGATAGGTGTATAAGAGTTTAATTGGATTGTTTGCCTCTATAGTCCTCGATTGTACTCGATAAAACTCGATAGGTGTATAAGAATTTTATTGGATTGTTTGCCTCGATAGTCCTCGACTGTACTCGATAAAACTCGATATGTGTGACATCAATAGGACTCGACATATAACGATAGAAATCGATATTTTCTATTTTATGTTGTAGTTTAACTTTTTGACCTTTTTTTTTTGTTTTTTTTTTTTTTTTGTAGATTCGACTGTTTCCGTATTTGTTGCATTCAATGGTGTTTGGGAACTCAAAAATAGGGATTTGATTTTCAGAGATACTGAAAATCAAGTTCTGCTCGTGGAGAATGGTGTGACATATGAGCAACTGCTTGACATTCTGTACGATGAGCTTGAAGTGGATAAATGTGTGCATGACTTGAAAATTGAGGTCCCGTACACATGCCTATCACAATCCGTCAAACCTACCGTTATAAAAAATGATAGGCATGTGCGTGCATTCATTGGGTTAGCATCGAAATCTGTAGAGAAGCTCATTCCTCTATGTAACGACCCAAATTCACTAATAAGGTTTAAGAGCCTTGATTAGTGTGCCAGGAGGGCATTACTGGAATAACTGTGATTTAATGAGTTATTATATGTTTAATGATGCTTATATGATAATTGATTATATTATGTGGTAATATGATATGTGATATATGCGAGAACCACATTATAATGTGGATAAATCTGCAGCCGGCGACTCGAGGCGATCCTAGGGCTAGATAGCAGGAGAAGTCACAACGGGGCATTATAATTGACTTTGGACAAGTCAGGGGTATTTTAGGTATTGGGTAGTGGTTTAGATTATCGGGTGATGAAAATAAATAATTGGAGATATATTTGAGGTTAGGATGTCTAGGCAGGATTATTGGGGGATTTTACCGTTTTGGCCTCGGGGACGCTTTCGGCACCCCGAGCTTTGGGATTAGTTTAATAAAATAAGGGTATACTTGGAAGACTTAGGAAAATATTAGACAGGAAATAATAAACCGACCCTAACTCTCTTTTTCTCTCTCTTTTCTCTTGGCTAAGGAAGAACTTCTGAATTTGAGAGGAAATAGCTGGAATTGAGCTGTGTTTTAGGGAAGTGAAGGGAATAAATAGGAGGATTAACTCAGGAATTGATCAAGGTCTGAGCTAGTGCTAAGGTAAGTATTGAATTTTCGTTTCTAAGGTTAGGAATTCAAAGAAAATGGCTGAATCTTAAATATCTGTGGTTTTTGGAATTTAAGGTGGGATTGAGGCTTGAAACTTTGAAGATAGGTCAGGGGACTCATGGAGAATCGATTCTACAGCTGAGGTAAGGTTTAATTCAAATTTTGATGGTTGAATTTGAGAGTTTTCATGGCTGGTTTTGGGTTCTATGGGTTTGAAATTTCAGAAATTAGAATTGGGATTTTAGTGAGTCTTAGGCTGGATTTCTGGTTGGATTACGTTGTTTTAATCATTCTAATGTTGTTAATATTAATTGGTTTTTGGTTTGGGGGCTTTGGGATAGCTTTAGGTGAGGTTTGGAGATTGAAAATGGTGGTTTTTTTTGGGTTCGAAGGGTCGGGCCGCGGCATGGTTCTTGGTGAGCCGCGGCCCTTCAAGGGTGTTGCATGCTGAGGAAGAAGGGCGGGCCGCGACATGGCCCAAGCAATGTCGCGGCCCTTACCTGTTTTTGAGCCTTTGGGGGTTCTGTTTGGGGGCCATGCCGCGGCATGGGTGGCCTATGCCGCGACGCTTAAGGGATTTTGGGATTTTAAGATTTTAGGCTTGGAAATTTAGCCTAGGGTGCTCGGGGTTGAGTCTTTTACTATATTTGGTGAAGTTCAATGTTCCGAGTACTAGAACTTGACTTAGAAACTCATTTAAGGTTGTAATTGTGTCTTTCCATATGGTTGTGACTAGGTGTCTAGCTAGGACTCGAGGATCGGATCGCGCTCAAGGAGTGTCGCCCGTAGCTAATTCATCTGAAAGCTAAAGGTAAGAAAACTGCACCCGGTTGTATGTTTGTGATGGGACTAAGTGCTCCCGAGAATTGTATCGTGTCAATGATGGTATTACGCCATGGGACATGTAAAAGCGGCCTAAGAGTGCCGTACATGATATTAGCGCACAGGGCGTAGATTGGCCACTGGTAGCCAAAGACAACGGGATAACAGAGGGGGCAGCCTGAGGGCGCCAGCCCTAGTTATCATTTGTAAACTGTAAATGACGTGAATTGATATGCTTATTATTTGAAATACCTGATTATACCGGTTGATGACATGGTTGAGATTATGTAATGCGATGTGAGATATTGACTTGTTGCTAATTGCTTATGCTTTGTTGTTATTGTGTTTTCTTGCTGAGCCTTGGCTCACGGGTGCTACATGGTGCAGGTAAAGGCAAGGGCAAGCCGGACCAAGCCTGAGATGGAGAGCTCCGAGGTGAAATGTACATAGCCAGTTGTTCGATCGCTATGGTCGAGGAGTGAGTCAGGACAGGGATTACCTAACTGCTCGTTTTGCCTTAGTATGGCTGGTTTATGTATTTGAACCTTGTAACTTTTGTAAATGGCCTTTAAACTAATATTTTTGGGATCCCGTGTTAGTGAACAATGTTTCTTAATGGAAATGTGGCTTTTGAGACCAAAACTCTTTTAACCTTAGTTCCTCAATAGTTTCAATTACACGATTTTATCTAAATGACTTGATTAGCAAGTCTGGCACTTAATTAACACACAGTGTAACGGTCTTGGCTATCCAGGGCGTTACAACTTGGTATCAGAGCGTCCTAGGTTTATGGGTCCTGAAGACTGGCTGGGTATGTACATTCGCCACGGGAGACAAGCTCAACTCAGGGTTTGGTAATTGTATATGCATGATTATGTGCTTAAGTGATTTGAGTGAGACGTAATTGTTGATATCTGCTTGATGAATAGGAAGCATGAGATTCTGATAGAGCCTGACCCTTGACTATTGCATGATGTTATTGAGGCGTGCTTATTAGCATTGCTGTGCATGTGAATGAATATTTGGATAAATTACTATACTTTGATTGCTTGTGAATGAGTGGAGATTCAGTGATGGATTATGGAAAGATTATTACCCTGTCATCATAGCCTAATTGTCGAGTCGTTGTTTGCAGATTGACTTGAATAGTTATGCGTTCAAGGAAATCCACACGACAAGCCGGCAGGTCTTGGGCTAGAGAGGACGACCAGGGCCCAACCCCTCCGCCAGTCCCTGAGAACTGGCAACAGTTAATGGCAGAAATGCAAGCTAGGCTTCAGAGCCAGGATGAACTGATCAGGATTCTGCAACAGGCTCCATCTGGGAGTGTTGCCCCTACTGTGCCACCGACATTGGTACCTGTGGTGCAGCCAGTTGATGTTGGGAATAAAGTGGAACCGTTGTATGAGCGGTTCAGGAAACAGCAGCCCCCGATCTTTGAAGGCGGACTAGATCCACTAAAAGCTGAGCAGTGGATGACTCTGATCACTACCATTCTAGATTTTATGAGAGTGGAAGGTCATGACAGGGTGGACTGTGCCACCTATATGCTGAGAGAGGATGCCCTAATCTGGTGGGAGGTGGCATCACAGACTAGAAATGTTGCCGTGTTGACTTGGGAAGAGTTTAAGGATTTGTTTAATCAAAGGTACTATAACGTTGCTATCAGGGCAGCGAAGGTGAATGAGTTTGTGGGGCTGGTTCAGGGCAGTATGACAGTTACAGAATATGCCTTGAAATTCGACAGACTTGCAAAGTTCGCACCGAATCTTGTGCCTACTGATGCAACCAGGCTGGACAGATTTGTTAGAGGGCTGAATGTAACGCCCTGGTTACCCCAGAACAGTTACGGTGAACGGTGAACCGGAAATTTGACCCGCTACCCGAGTCCTTTGGTTAAAAACGTGATCTAGGTACCATTAACAGGTTAAGGTGAAAAACCAATAAAAAAGGAAAGGGTGCATTTTATTAAGTAAATAAACTGCTCATGAGCCTTTTAAAATGTTTACAAGTAGTTCAAGTTACAAAAGAGTTGCTACAGTTCCAAATATACAATCTCCGCCGGCCTAAGCGGCAAAAATAGGGTAAACCCCTAGTCCCTCTGAGAACTCCTTGACCGTGGCGGTCAAGCGGCCCTGTATGTACATTACATCGCCCAAGCTCTCCACTCAAGGCTGGCCAAGCTTTTCCTTTCCTTTACCTGCACCACAAAGCACCCATGAGCCGAGGCCCAGCAAGAAAACACAATATAGCATGATATAATATCAACAATAATCATAGTTATTCCCTCATGACTATCAGTCCAACAAATAGGTGACAATAGCCAAAAGTCACAATAATGAGCATCGCTCCCTCTAGCCATGTGACGATATGGTCACCAGGGCTTAATCAATAAGTGTTTCATTTATAAGTTTCTTTAGGACAGGTGCAAGGTGACTAGTCACCAACATAACCTTCCTCACGACTCTATAGTCGAAACTATGGACAACGTCCCTTAGCCTTGTGACAAATGGTCACCGGGGTCATATACCTTGGCTATAATCATCTGGTCGTAGACCAGGCAAGCGCTTGTGAGTTTCTCGACTCTAGGGTCGGCCAGGCATTAATGCTATAGAGCCATTCAATGCATGATTCTCGACTTTAGAGTCGGTCCCTGACTAGTCAGTGTCTCAAGCAGGTAATCAGCGTTCACGAGCACTTAATATGCAATCCATGTCCACATATATCAACCAGCATGCCTCAAATATCAAATCATACATGCCATATACCTGTACAGGGTGCAACTATACTCATATATTGTTTTCTTACCTCTGGTTCGAGTGAGTATTATAATATGAACGACCCCTGAGAACGATCAACCTTTAAATTCCTCGACGGTCACCTGGTCATAACCAAAATATAGGATTCATCAATAAAAATGATAACCAAGGGTTCCCAAACCAAATCCCAGCCCCCGAGACATCAAATACTACCCAACCAGGTACTAGGTCCAACCCCGAGGCCTATGGTTTGAATCCCTAAGCTAAAAACCTTATTTTAGCAAAATTAGCCTCAAGGGCCGCGGCTCTCCCTGCTTCTGCGCCACGGCGCGCCTCCAGACAAAGAGGCTCCCTGCCTGCCAAACGCCAAGGGCCGCGGCGCTCCCCAGCTGTGCCGCAGCACCCAGCCCAGAATGGCTAAGTTGGCCACATGAACCAGTTTTTCTCCCTGTGCAATTCCCTCTCAAACCAGACCTTTAAACCCTCATAGAACCTCTTCCTAACCCATAATTGAACCCCCAAACAACACCCTTAGCTTACTCACATCAAACCCCAAACAAACCAACACCAAAACCCCCTTTGATTCTCACTTCCCACATCAAACTCCATGAGTTAAAAACCAGAACGAAAACAGAGCTTAATTTGAATTCAATGGTCAAAGCTTACCTTAGAACCTGTTTTGAACTTCCCACACAAGCAGAACCAAGTCTCCAACCCAGCCCTAAGTTCCTTTAGCTTGAATCCACGACTAGAGCTCCAAAACCTCAAAGAAGCAATGAAGAGGGTGATGTACGGGAATGGAGGAGGCAAAACTCTATTTTTCTCTGTTTTATTCCACAGCCTTCAGCCACTAAACCTTATATATATCCTCCCCTAAAAAGACCAAAATGCCCTTGTGACATCTAAAGCCTTTCAAACTACTCTAGGGGTAAAATTGGTACTTCTAGCTTAACCCGTTAATTATAATTAACGCTTCCCATTTCCCGCTAATCTCAATATCCTCAAACTCCAATATTTCATAACCCGTTACCCTAAAATCCCCGGTAACGCGATAGCCTTTAATATCACCCCGAGACTCACCCCGAGCCCCGAGCTCAAACCTGTTATGACCAAACCGATAATCACGTTTAACGATCGTCTCATGTCGGAATACTCGAACCAATCCACATTATAATGTGGTCTCACAATATATCATTATCACACATACAAATATACAATTATACCCTCAACGGGCCAAATTACAATAATACCCCTGTAAACAAATGTGGACTCACATGCATGCATTTAACATTATATTATAATATAATTCTCATAAACATGCATAAACACATTTAATGGAATAATTAAACAGTTATGGCCCTCCCGGCCTACTAATCCAGCCATTAACCATAATAGGGAATCCGGGGCATTACAACTATCCCCTCCTTACAGAAATTTCGTCCTCGAAATTTACCTGAACAGCTCGGGATACTAACCCCGCATATCAGACTCCAGCTCCCAGGTCGCCTCCTCGACCTTGCTGTTCCTCCACAATACCTTAACCAAAGGTATCGTCTTATTCCTGAGGACTTTATCCTTCTGATCAAGTATCTGAACAGGCTGCTCCTCAAAGGAGAGATATGGTTCAAGCTCCAGATCTTCATAACTCAAAACATGACTCTCATCAGATACATACCTCCGAAGAGCGGAAACATGAAATACATTATGCACGGCCGACAACGCCGGAGGCAAGGCTAGCCTGTAAGCCACTTGACCAATCCTCTCCAGGATCTCAAATGGACCTACAAACCTGGGACTCAGCTTGCCTTTCTTCCCAAACCTTCTCACCCCTTTCCATGGCGAGACCCTAAGGAAGACATAGTCTCCTACCTGAAACTCCACGTTCCTGCGTTTGGGATCTGCATAGCTCTTCTGTCTACTCTGAGAAGTAAGCATCCGAGCTCTAATCTTATCAATAGCCTCACTGGTCCTCTGAACCACCTCAGGACCTAAGTATCTCCTTTCACCTGTCTCATCCCAATGAATGGGAGATCTACACTTCCTACCATACAGCATCTCATAAGGTGCAACACCAATGGTAGACTGGTAACTGTTATTATAGGAGAACTCTATCAAAGGCAGATACTTACTCCATGAACCACCAAAGTCCAGCACACATGCCCTCAGCATGTCTTCTAATATCTGGATCGTCCTCTCAGATTGCCCATCTGTCTGAGGATGATAAGCTGTACTGAACTTCAGTCGTGTACCCATGGCTGTCTGTAAACTCTTCCAAAACTTGGAAGTGAATGTAGGGTCTCGATCTGACACGATCGACCTAGGAGCACCATGGAGACGCATGATCTCTCTCACATAGAGATCTGCATACTGATCAACAGTATAAGTAGTCCTCACTGGTAGAAAGTGAGCTGACTTGGTAAAGCGATCCACTATCACCCAAATGGAATCGTGTTGACCAACTGTCCTGGGCAAACCCACCACAAAGTCCATTGTGATGTCTTCCCACTTCCACTCTGGGATATCCAGAGGCTGCAGTAACCCTGCCGGCCTTTGATGCTCAACCTTGACCTGCTGACATGTCAAGCACTTAGCCACATACTCTACTACATCTCTCTTCATCCCTGGCCACCAGTACAACGATCTTACATCCTGGTACATCTTCGTGGTGCCCGGATGCAAAGAGTAAGGTGTAGTATGAGATTCATCCAGAATCTCCCGCCTCAACGCAATGTCTAACGGAACACATATCCGTCCTTTGTACCTCAACAACCCCAAATCAGACACTGTATAATCCCTGGATGCTCCAGCCAAGACATCCTCTCTAATCTTGATCATCTGTGGATCACTCAACTGACCCTCTTTAATCCTCTCTAGCAGCGTAGACTGTAGCGTAACATTGGCCAACTGGCCTACCAGCAACTCTATACCAGCTCTGGTCATATCATCAGCTAACTCTCTGGCTATCAGTCTAATACCATGAATCTGTCCCGGACCCTTCCGGCTTAAAGCATCTGCTACCACGTTGGCTTTCCCTGGGTGATACAGAATCTCACAATCATAATCTTTCACTAATTCCAGCCAACGCCTTTGCCTCATGTTCAAATCTTTCTGAGTGAAGAAATACTTCAGGCTCTTGTGGTCTGTATAAATCTCACACTTCTCTCCATAGAGATAGTGCCTCCATATCTTTAAAGCAAAAACCACCGCTGCCAACTCTAAGTCATGGATAGGATACCTTTTCTCATACTCCTTCAGCTGACGAGAAGCATAAGCTATAACCTTCTCTGATTGCATCAGAACACAGCCCAGACCCTGATGAGAAGCATCACAGTATATCACAAACTTCTCCTGGTCTGTAGGAAGACTCAGAACTGGAGCTGTAATCAACCTCTGTCTCAACTCTTGGAAGCTGTTCTCACATTTGTCTGACCACACAAACTTCTGACCCTTGCGTGTCAACTCAGTCAACGAAGTAGTAATCTTTGAGAACCCCTCCACAAAACGCCTGTAATTCCCTGCCAATCCAAGGAAACTCCTAATCTCAGAAGCATTCTTTGGCATTGGCCAATCTCTGACCGCTTCAATCTTTGATGGATCCACTTTAATCCCCTCCTTACTGACAATGTGCCCAAGGAAGGACACCTGAGACAACCAGAATTCACATTTCTTGAACTTTGCAAACAATCTGTGTTCCCTCAACCTCTGTAGAACCAACCTCAGATGATGCTCATGCTCTGACTCAGTCTGAGAATACACCAGAATATCATCGATAAAGACGATCACAAACTGGTCCAAATAATCTTTGAACACCCTGTTCATCATGTCCATGAAAGCGGCAGGGGCATTAGTCAATCCAAATGACATAACTAGAAACTCATAATGCCCATACCTAGTGCGAAAAGCGGTTTTCGGTATGTCTCCCTCCTTGACCCTCAACTGATGATAACCAGAACGAAGGTCGATCTTAGAAAATACCATCTTACCCTGCAATTGATCAAACAGATCATCTATCCTTGGCAAAGGATACCGGTTCTTAATTGTCAACTTATTCAGTTCTCTGTAATCTATACACATCCTCAAAGAACCATCTTTCTTCTTCACAAACAGAACTGGCGCACCCCAAGGTGAAAAGCTAGGTCTGATAAAACCCAAATCCAACAGCTCTTGCAGCTGTACCTTTAATTCTTTCAACTCAGCTGGGGCCATCCTGTATGGTGCTCTAGACACTGGCTCCGTCCCTGGGGCCAGTTTTATAACGAACTCAATCTCCCTGTGTGGTGGCAACCCTGGCAAATCCTCTGGAAACACATCCAGAAACTCACACACAAGTCTAGTATCCTCTGGTCTCACTGGCACGACCCTAGTGGTATCAACCACACTGGCTAAGAATCCAATGCAACCCCCTTGCAATAAATCCCTAGCCCTCAATATAGAAATCATAGGAATACGGGGTCCATGCACAATACCAACAAATACAAAAGGATCCTCACCCTCGGGCTCAAAGGTGACCATCTTCCTTCTACAGTCTATGGTTGCCCCATACTTGGCCAACCAATCCATACCCAGTATCATATCGAAGTCAGTCATAACCAACTCTATAAGATCCACTGACAACTCTCTGCCCTCTACTATCACCGGCAAAGATCTGACCCACCTCCTGGATACAACCAGCTCCCCAGTGGGTAACAAAGTACCAAACCCCACAGCATGAAAATCACAAGGTCTACACAATCTATCAATAACACTACTAGCAACAAAGGAATGTGTAGCACCAGAGTCAATCAATACATTATAAGCAGTTCCTGCACTAAGAAGCTGACCTGTAACAACTGAGGGGGAAGCCTCAGCTTCTGCCTGAGTCAAAGCAAACACTCGCGCGGGGGCCGAGCTGTCTGCCTTCCTGGGCTCTTCCTTTCTTGCCTTAGGGCAATCCTTCTTGAGATGACCCACTGCTCCACAAGAGAAGCAGTCCCTTGCCTTACACTCTCCCAAGTGATGCCTCTTGCATCTAGGACACTCGGGATAAGACTTCCAGGCTTCACTGCCCCCAGGACGATCTATTGTAACACCACGAGGTCTCCTATCAGGATCTGAAACTGGGAAGGTATCAGGAGCCTTCCTCTTCTGATCACTGGGGCCAACACCCCTACCAGAACCCATAAATGGAGGACCTGGCCTCCTGAAATCTCTTCTGGCTGCATTCTCACGCCAGATCTTTATCTCTGCAGTTTTAGCTGTAAGTGCCTTCTCCACCGCCTGTGCATAAGTAGTGACTCCTGCCACAGTGGTGATGCGCACATCTTGGGCTAACCTAGGCTGTAGCCCCTGTAGGAAACACTCTCTCCTGGTCCCATCAGTGGGCACCAGCTCCTTGGCAAACTTAGCCAAACGGTCAAACCTTAAGGCATACTCGGTCACTGATAAGTTCCCCTGAAGTAGCCTCATAAATTCATCAGCCTTCGCCGCTCTAATGGCGTCATTGTAGTACTTTTCATTAAACAATGTCTGAAATTCCTCCCAGCTCAGGAGATTAACATCCTTGGTCTGGCCAACCACTTCCCACCATATCCGGGCATCTTCCCGAAACATATAGGCAGCACAGGCCACCCTCTCATTACCAACTACCCTCGTAAAGTCAAGCATAGTGGTAAGCATGCTCATCCACTGTTCAGCTTTGGTGGGATCAGCACTGCCTTCAAACACAGGAGGTTGCTGTTTCCTGAACCACTCATAAAGAGGTTCCAATTTGTTTTCAACCCCATGCAGTGGCCCAATAACTGGCACCGACACAGAAGGTGCCTCTGCAACACTGGCTACCACTGGCACTTGTTGCTGTCTTAGGAGACGAAGCTCCTCTCCCTGTTTTATCACTATAGCCTGCAAATCATTAAACATCTGCTGCCAGTTTGCAGGTGCTGGCTGTGGAACCTGAGATTGGTCATTCACTTGACCCTGACTACTGTCATTATTCTGACCCTGACCATTCTGGCCAGCTGAGGTGCCTGTCTGTTCTGAGTTCATTCTGTCACTGATACCTTACTAAAACAATAATCAATACGGCCAGTCAGGTAGTAATAACTAAACCTCTTGCCGCCTTACGGTCCAAGAACAAACAGATAATAGTCACATTCCACAGTCACTCAATATTCACAATCAGATACATGTTCATGGCATTCAACACTCAGCATGTATCACATAATAACTCATAAACAACCATACTAATAAGCAGGCGCCAGCAATCTCAGCACTAATCAGTACACATTTGCTGAAGATATGATATTTCAGGGCACAGGCTCAGCATAATATCTCATGCACGCAGGTAACACATATATATCACGTTTAAACAATTATTCATGTAACCACGTAAATAGTTACCAAACCGTGAGTCGAGCTTGTCTTCGACGATGTGTGTACATACCCAGCCAGTCTACAGGAAACCTAACCTTGGCATTGCTCTGATACCAAGTTGTAACGCCCTGGTTACCCCAGAACAGTTACGGTGAACGGTGAACCGGAAATTTGACCCGCTACCTGAGTCCTTTGGTTAAAAACGTGATCTAGGTACCATTAACAGGTTAAGGTGAAAAACCAATAAAAAAGGAAAGGGTACATTTTATTAAGTAAATAAACTGCTCATGAGCCTTTTAAAATGTTTACAAGTAGTTCAAGTTACAAAAGAGTTGCTACAGTTCCAAATATACAATCTCCGCCGGCCTAAGCGGCAAAAATAGGGTAAACCCCTAGTCCCTCTGAGAACTCCTTGACCGTGGCGGTCAAGCGGCCCTGTATGTACATTACATCGCCCAAGCTCTCCACTCAAGGCTGGCCAAGCTTTTCCTTTCCTTTACCTGCACCACAAAGCACACATGGGCCGAGGCCCAGCAAGAAAACACAATATAGCATGATATAATATCAACAATAATCATAGTTATTCCCTCATGACTATCAGTCCAACAAATAGGTGACAATAGCCAAAAGTCACAATAATGAGCATCGCTCCCTCTAGCCATGTGACGATATGGTCACCAGGGCTTAATCGATAAGTGTTTCATTTATAAGTTTGTTTAGGACAGGTGCAAGGTGACTAGTCACCAACATAACCTTCCTCACGACTCTATAGTCGAAACTATGGACAACGTCCCTTAGCCTTGTGACAAACGGTCACCGGGGTCATATACCTTGGCTATAATCATCTAGTCGTAGACCAGGCAAGCGCTTGTGAGTTTCTCGACTCTAGGGTCGGTCAGGCATTAATGCTATAGAGCCATTCAATGCATGATTCTCGACTTTAGAGTCGGTCCCTGACTAGTCAGTGTCTCAAGCAGGTAATCAGCGTTCACGAGCACTTAATATGCAATCCATGTCCACATATATCAACCAGCATGCCTCAAATATCAAATCATACATGCCATATACCTGTACAGGGTGAAACTATACTCATACACTGTTTTCTTACCTCTGGTTCGAGTGAGTATTATAATATGAACGACCCCTGAGAACGATCAACCTTTAAATTCCTCGACGGTCACCTGGTCATAACCAAAATATAGGATTCATCAATAAAAATGATAACCAAGGGTTCCCAAACCAAATCCCAGCCCCCGAGACATCAAATACTACCCAACCGGGTACTAGGTCCAACCCCGAGGCCTATGGTTTGAATCCCTAAGCTAAAAACCTTATTTTAGCAAAATTAGCCTCAAGGGCCATGGCTCTCCCTGCTTCTGCGCCGCGGCGCGCCTCCAGACAAAGAGGCTCCCTGCCTGCCAAACGCCAAGGGCCGCGGCGCTCCCCAGCTGCGCCGCGGCGCCCAGCCCAGAATGGCTAAGTCGGCCACATGAACCAGTTTTTCTCCCTGTGCAATTCCCTCTCAAACCAGACCTTTAAACCCTCATAGAACCTCTTCCTAACCCATAATTGAACCCCCAAACAACACCCTTAGCTTACTCACATCAAACCCCAAACAAACCAACACCAAAACCCCCTTTGATTCTCACTTCCCACATCAAACTCCATGAGTTAAAAACCAGAACGAAAACAGAGCTTAATTTGAATTCAATGGTCAAAGCTTACCTTAGAACCTGTTTTGAACTTCCCACACAAGCAGAACCAAGTCTCCAACCCAGCCCTAAGTTCCTTTAGCTTGAATCCACGACTAGAGCTCCAAAACCTCAAAGAAGCAATGAAGAGGGTGATGTACGGGAATGGAGGAGGCAAAACTCTATTTTTCTCTGTTTTATTCCACAGCCTTCAGCCACTAAACCTTATATATATCCTCCCCTAAAAAGACCAAAATGCCCTTGTGACATCTAAAGCCTTTCAAACTACTCTAGGGGTAAAATTGGTACTTCTAGCTTAACCCGTTAATTATAATTAACGCTTCCCATTTCCCGCTAATCTCAATATCCTCAAACTCCAATATTTCATAACCCGTTACCCTAAAATCCCCGGTAACGCGATAGCCTTTAATATCACCCCGAGACTCACCCCGAGCCCCGAGCCCCGAGCTCAAACCTATTATGACCAAACCGATAATCACGTTTAACGATCGTCTCATGTCGGAATACTCGAACCAATCCACATTATAATGTGGTCTCACATTATATCATTATCACACATACAAATATACAATTATACCCTCAACGGGCCAAATTACCATAATACCCCTGTAAACAAATGTGGACTCACATGCATGCATTTAACATTATATTATAATATAATTCTCATAAACATGCATAAACACATTTAATGGCATAATTAAACAGTTATGGCCCTCCCGGCCTACTAATCCAGCCATTAACCATAATAGGGAATCCGGGGCATTACACTGAATGTTATGATAGCCCGAGATGTAAGAATTACCACAGTTCCTGGTGTGACTACCTATGCCCAGGCTGTGGAGAGGGCTCTGACCGCTGAGGAAGCGGAGAATAGGATATGGAGGGATAGTGCAGCAAGAAGGGAGGGCCGCAGGGTGGTGCCTCCATACTCTGGTTCTGGTAGGGGCGGAGGCTCCAGTGATTTAAAGAAAGGTTCCTGATGCTCCAATCGCTCCTAGGTCTGATAGGGGAGGTCGGGGTACTCAGGATGGCTGTCAGGGAGGTGGAGATTCATGGAGGACTTATCCACAGTGCACGAGGTGCAAGAGGTGCCATCCGGGCGAGTGTCGGGCTAAGGCCTGCTATGTATGTGGGGTGGTGGGACACCTCAGGAAAGATTGCCCGACAGTGAAGAAGGGAGAGACAGGAAAGGTGGACAGCTTGACTTCAGCTCGAGTGTTCACCCTGACGCAGGTGGAGGCCGAGGCTAGTCCCTCGGTAGTGACAGGTCAGCTTTCTAGTCTGGCACTCCCTTTACTGTTTTGATTGATTCTGGTGCTACGCATTCATTTGTATCTGATAGGGTGATTGATAAACTGTGTAGACCTAGTGAGTATAGTGCTTCAGGGTTTGGGACTATATTGCCTACAGGAGAGTTGGTGGTATCTAGGAGGTGGATAAGAGCACTGCCAGTGTTAGTGGATGGTAGGGAGTTGTCAGTAGACTTGATCGAGTTGAGTACGGAGGATTTTGACATGATTCTAGGTATGGATTGGCTGGTTAGATATGGGGCGACCATTGACTGTAGGAAGAAGATGGTAACTTTTGAGCCAGAGGGCGAGGATCCTTTTGTTTTTGTGGGAGTGGTGCATGGACCCCGCGTACCCAGGATATCTGCATTGAGGGCCAGAGATTTGTTACAGGGTGGATGCATAGGCTTTCTGGCTAGTATGGTGGATACCACCAAAGTTTCACCAGTTGGACTGGAGGAGACCAGATTGGTTTGTGAGTTCTTAGATGTGTTCCCTGAGGATTTTCCTGGGTTGCCGCCGCGTAGGGAGATTGAGTTTGTTATTGAGTTGGTACCAGGGACAAAGCCAGTGTCGAGGGCACCATTGGCACCGGCGGAATTAAAAGAGTTAAAGATACAACTGCAGGAGCTTCTGGATTTGGGATTCATCAGACCTAGTTATTCGCCGTGGGGTGCTCCAGTTTTGTTTGTTAAGAAGAAGGATGGGACTCTGAGGATGTGTATTGACTATCGAGAATTGAACAAGCTAACAATTAAGAATAAGTATCCCCTACCAAGGATTGATTTACTTGTTTGACCAGTTGCAGGGTAAGACGGTGTTCTCAAAGATTGATCTTCGATCTGGTTATCACCAGCTGAGGATCAAGGATGAGGACATACCTAAGACGGCCTTTCGGACACGGTACGGGCATTATGAGTTCTTGGTCATGTCTTTTGGTTTGACCAATGCCCCAGCAGCCTTTATGGATTTAATGAACAGGGTGTTCAAGGATTTTCTAGATCAGTTTGTTATAGTCTTCATCGATGACATCCTGGTGTACTCTAGTTCAGAGACAGAGCACGAGTTTCATCTCCGACAGGTTCTTCAGAGGTTGAGGGAGCATCAGTTGTATGCTAAGTTTAAGAAGTGTGAGTTTTGGTTACCTGAAGTGACATTCCTTGGACACATTGTAGGCGCAGATGGGATTAAGGTGGACCCGTCTAAGATAGAGGCAGTTAGAGATTGGCCGAGGCCAAGGAACGCCTCGGAGGTGCGGAGTTTCCTTGGGTTAGCAGGTTACTATAGGCAGTTTGTAGAGGGCTTCTCAAAGATAGCAGCACCCATGACAGAGTTGACAAGAAAGAATTTGAAGTTTATCTGGTCAGATAAGTGTGAAGACAGTTTTCAGGAGTTGAAGCGACGGCTTATTACAGCGCCAGTGTTGAGTCTGCCTTCGGGGGAAGGGAAGTTTGTTGTTTATTGTGATGCATCGAGGTTAGGCTTAGGCTGTGTGTTGATGCAGAATGAGAAGGTTATAGCTTATGCATCACGACAGCTGAAGGGTATGAGCAGCGGTATCCTACTCATGACCTGGAGTTGGCAGCAGTGGTTTTTGCCTTGAAGATTTGGCGGCATTATCTTTATGGGGAGAAGTGCGAGGTATACACTGACCATAAGAGCCTGAAGTATTTCTTTACACAGAAGGACCTGAATATGAGACAGAGGCGTTGGCTGGAGCTGGTAAAGGACTATGATTGTGATATTCTTTACCATCCAGGGAAAGCCAATGTAGTGGCTGATGCTTTGAGCCGCAGAGGTCCAGGTCAGTTATATAGTTCTGTTCAGATTTCAAGGAGGTTAGCTGATGAGATGATTAGAGCAGGGATAGAGTTGGTGGTGGGCCGGTTGGCTAATATTACTCTGCAGTCGACCCTGCTAGAGCGGATCAGAGAAGGGCAGTTGGTAGACGCTCAGTTACAGGGGGTTAGAGATGATGTCGTAGCAGGACTGGCTAAGGACTATTCTGTTTCTGAGGTTGGTTTACTTTGGTATCAGGGACGGATTTGTGTTCCAGCTGATGAGGGGATCAGATGAGAGATACTAGATGAGTCTCATACGACGCCGTACTCACTTCATTTGGGTACCACGAAGATGTATCAAGATCTACGGACTTTGTATTGGTGGCCCGGGATGAAGAGGGATGTGGTTGAGTACGTTGCCAGATGTTTGACCTGTCAGCAGGTAAAAGCGGAACATCAGCGACCAGCGGGGTTGCTTCAGCCATTGGGTATTCCTGAATGGAAATGGGAGGACATTACCATGGACTTTGTGGGAGGGTTACCCAGGACAGTGGGACTTCATGACTCAGTATGGGTGATAGTGGATAGATACACCAAGTCAGCCCATTTCCTTCCAGTGAGGTCAACTTTTACTGTGGATCAGTACGCTGAGCTGTACGTGAGGGAGATCGTACGTCTCCATGGGGTTCCTAAGTCTATAGTGTCAGACCGGGATCCTATCTTCACTTCCAAGTTTTGGGGTGATTTGCAGAAAGCTTTAGGAACTCAGTTGAAGTTCAGTACAGCCTTTCATCCTCAGACTGATGGACAGTCTGAGAGGACGATCCAGGTGTTAGAGGATATGCTCAGAGCATGTGTGATTGATTTTGAAGGTTCATGGAGTAAGTACCTTCCGTTGATTGAATTCTCGTACAACAATAGTTACCAGTCAACGATTGGAGTGGCTCCCTATGAGATGCTATATGGGAGGAAGTGTAGATCACCCATTCATTGGGATGAGATGGGTGAGAGGAGATATTTGGGGCCAGATATAGTACAGAAGACAAGTGAGGCCATAGAGAATATCCGGGCTAGGATGCTCACGTCTCAGAGTAGGCAGAAGAGCTACGCTGATCCTAAGCGTAGGGACGTGGAGTTTCAGGTTGGTGACCATGTCTTTCTTCGAGTTTCACCTCTGCGAGGGGTGAGGAGGTTTGGTAAGAAGGACAAGCTAAGCCCTAGATTCATTGGACCATTTGAGATCCTGGAAAGGATTGGTCAGGTGGCTTACAGGTTAGCTTTGCCGCCATCGTTGTCTGGAGTTCATGACGTGTTCCATGTCTCCATGCTTCGGAAGTATGTCTCAGATGTAACTCATGTGTTGAGGCATGAAGATCTGGAGCTACAGGCAGATTTGGCTTATGAGGAGCAACCAGTTCAGATCTTGGATCAAAAAGATAAGGTGTTGCGGAATAAGACGATTCCTTTAGTTAAAGTGCTGTGGAGAAACAGTAAGGTCGAGGAGGCGACCTGGGAGCTTGAGACAGCTATGCGAGATCAGTATCCGGAGTTGTTCAGGTAAATTTCGAGGACGAAATTCTCATTAGGAGGGGATAGTTGTAACGACCCAAATTCACTAATAAGGTTTAAGAGCCTTGATTAGTGTGCCAGGAGGGCATTACTGGAATAACTGTGATTTAATGAGTTATTATATGTTTAATGATGCTTATACGATAATTGATTATATTATGTGGTAATATGATATGTGATATATGCGAGAACCACATTATGATGTGGATAAATCTGCAGCCGACGACTCGAGGCGATCCTAGGGCTAGATAGCAGGAGAAGTCACAACGGGGCATTATAATTGACTTTGGACAAGTCAGGGGTATTTTAGGTATCGGGTAGTGGTTTAGATTATCGGGTGATGAAAATAAATAATTGGAGATATATTTGAGGTTAGGATGTCTAGGCGGGATTATTGGGGGATTTTACTGTTTTGGCCTCGGGGACGCTTCCGGCACCCCGAGCTTTGGGATTAGTTTAATAAAATAAGGGTATACTTGGAAGACTTAGGAAAATATTAGATAGGAAATAATAAACCGACCCTAACTCTCTTTTTCTCTCTCTTTTCTCTTGGCTAAGGAAGAACTTCTGAATTTGAGAGGAAATAGCTGGAATTGAGCTGTGTTTTAGGGAAGTGAAGGGAATAAATAGGAGGATTAACTCAGGAACTGATCAAGGTCTGAGCTAGTGCTAAGGTAAGTATTGAATTTTCGTTTCTAAGGTTAGGAATTCAAAGAAAAAAAGTCCCTTCCTTGAGCTATCTTTCTCTATTTATAGGCTCAAGGGGGATTACATGAATTTGTTACAAATATTCTTTCCTAAATAATCGGATACTCAGGAAATTGTGGGAGTTAATTTCGGGATTTACAAATATCTTTATAAAAATACGATGAAGCATGCGGAACCTGCGACCATACTGGTTGCAGGTAAGTTTCGGCTACCTACTGCTTGTAATTTGCCTTCTGGTTGATACCCTAGCAGAGTTCCGCCAAGTGTCAGCCACGTGTCCGAGAATCATTTGCCACGTCATTCATACCAGTTTTTTGGATAACATTGGCCCCCCAAGTTTATTTATTACGAGCAATAAATAAACTTTTGAGGAAACGACTCTTCGGTGACCCCGCCATACCTGTCAGAACCCTTCGTGTGTTCTTGGAAAAAGCAACCTACTCTTGTCTAATCACGGCTTTTCGCTTCCCCAGTAATATTTCGACGGCTGTCACTCTTCCCCATACTTTGAAAAGGGGAAAGCTGATGATTACTCCATTTTAATGCCTCAGACAAAAATATATATATAGCATCTCCGAAGTCTTCCTTTTCTTTTTACGCACGCCATTACTCTTTCAAGAAACCCTAAAACCAGAGCTTCCATTTTCTTCTGGAGACCGTCCTTCTGCGTTTTTAAGGCTTAGTCCGTGAGTTCCCTGATCTCCGAAAACTCTTACCAACCTCCACGATCTTCTTTCTGGTAAGTCTTGAAACTTTTATGCTTCATATTTTTGTAGTGCATGTTTCTGTATATTTGACTGTTGGGTTCATCTATTTCTGGGTTGAGATGTTTGTCAGTAGAGGGTATTGTGGGTGAAAAAAGTTACGAGTTAGTTTGATAGTCGAGATCATACTTTTTAGGATGTAAAACCGAAGTAAAGGTTCGATTTTTATGCCAGCCGAAAAAATAGGTTTTTCCCGCCCTAAAAGGAGTTGAAAAAGCTTTTACAAAAAAAAAAAACTTTTTACTTTCACTTCTGATCTGTTTCTCAAACTGTTCGCGTGAAATTTTTTAGCTTTTTGTTAGAATGCTGCTGTATAAAGGCTTAACTTTTATACTCGACCAGCGTTATTCTAAAAACTTTCAAAATTCTCTATCCTCACCTCCCCATTCTTCTGTTTGTAGACTTTAATGCCAGATTTGTGGGGAGGTGAACGGCCCATCGACGACGACCTTCTTGCCCAGCTGCTCGAAGGCGAAGAACAACCGACCGACCGAGTTCACGAGATTCCATTTTCACGATCTTCTTCTAGACCTCGTCCATCACCTCCTCAAATGGCTCGTTCTAAGTCTTTAGGCAAGAAAAGACCTGACTCTGAAAATAGCCCAAACTCTCCTGCCCAGCCTGATCCACAGGCTAGGGTTCCCTCGACCAGTGTTCGAGAAAATGCCGCCCAGACCCTCGTATCCAAGTCAGGGCCCGCCCTCGGCATCAAAGCCTTCCTGATGTCGAGTGGTATCTCTCCCCGACCAGCCAAGTAACTCCTCGGATGCTTGCCAACTACCGTAGGAAGTATCCTCTTACAGGGGGTAATCTCAAAATTCCGGCCGCAGACCAAAGGGCTAACCTTCCCAGAGGTGTATACAGTGCTTGGTCCAGATATCATATAGAGGCGGGGGCTATCCTCCCTCTACATCCTTTTTATCAGGGGGTGGCCAACTATTTTGGTGTCGCCCCCTTTCAAATTACCCCGAATGGATATAGAGTGCTGGGCGCACTCTATATCCTGTACAAACTTAAAAAATGGCCAGAACCTACCCCCCATGAGGTCAACTTCCTTTTTGACCTTAAGTCCAACCCTCAACAGTATGGGACGGGCTTCTTCCACCTTTGTCACCAGGAGACGATTCAGACGTTCTTGAGTGACACTACTCATATTTCCAACGTGGGGCGGTACAGTAGGGAGTACTTCCTCACACCGGACATGACTGCCAACAATATGGCCTTTGCTCGAGGAGGTAAGTACTGCTTTTACTGGTCGTTACCCTTCCTCAGCGAATTTTCCTGCATTTTTCTTAAGGTACACTTTGCCTTTCAGGACCATGGCTACATCCAACCCCAACACCGGACATGGTGTTGAGGTCCACCGCACTGGCCAAGATGACAGATGCAGAAACAAGCGTCAAGTCCCTGGTTACCGATGAAAATCTGAGGCTATCTGGCCTCCTGGCTCCTCGCCGTGAAACAAGAGGACCTGTGGTAGCAGATGCCACAGCCGAGGGGGATCCCAAGCAACAACTCCCAGTGTCTCCTCCCCGAAGGAGGCTGATAGGGGTTACAATCAGGGAACCCACTAGCGATCCTACCGCAGAGAGGCCTTCTGCGCCCCAAGGCAAGGGGAGACAAAAGGCAACAGAGTCTGTTGTGGACCTGGATGAATCCTCAAAAGAAAATGGTATTGTTATTTCGCTTTTAAATAACTTGCTAATTCCCTGTCACTTGTTTGACAGGGAGGGCAATTTTACGTATACTCCAAATCTAGGGCCAGACTTCTTCGTGCCAGATAGTGAGTGTGAGACTAATAGAGTCAGTAGTATAGCGACTAGTAGTTGTAGCTCGGGTACTAAACTTTGTGACCTCCTTTCTGTTTTATTGAGAGTCTTTATCTGCCTTTATCTTACCTTTTGCATATTTTTCTTTGTACGCAGATATGGCCACTCCCAACGTCTTCAATTTGTACCAGACTAAGGAGGAGGTAGAAGTCCCCCTGGTTCGGCGAAAGACGTCCAGGAGGCACAATGGTGAATCGAGCCAAGGACCTCCTGCCAAGAAGGGTCGAACAGAAGATCCTTCCCAGGATGTGCCAACTGGGAAAGCTTCTGCTCAGCCATCGGTTCCTGTTGAAAAGGAAACCCCGCCTGCTACTACGAATCCCACACCTGCAACCACGAAAGAACAGTCCCAGCCGGCTGAAGCTCCTGGGGCCAAACTTTCACACCGCACCTTGCGAGCAGCCAAGGATCGTCTTGCACACATCGTGAAGTATGACCGCTGCAAGGATACGATGGCTGAGGCGGAGAACATGGGGGTCGATCAAATCCTGAACAGGGCCCTAGACGAGATTGCCAGCGTAAGCATTTTCCATCTCTTTGGCCTTTGTTTTTTCTTCCTTGTAACAGACTCTAACTTTATCCTTTGACCATAGGCCTTGCTGACTGCAACTGCTGCTCGTACCCGTGCCCAGGCTACCATCGACCAGGCTCGGCCAAAGGCCATTGAGAGGTATCAGGTGAAAGCCAACGAGGAGCTTCAGGCTGCAGAAGCCAGGCATGCTTGGGAGTTGGAGGTGGTCATCCAACAGAAGGATGCTGCAGTGGCAAAGCTGGCAGAGGCTGAGTCTTCTAAGGAAGCCATGAAGAAGCAGAGGGATGAATACCAGGATTCCAGCCGAACCCAATATCGTGAATACAAGAGGCTCGGGGAGGAGCTCCTAAATAAGGACAAGGCCATAGCTGTTCTTGAGAGCCAGGTGGAGTAGCAGAAGCTTACCAATGCTAATAATCTGGAGAGGTACAAGAATGCAACACTTCGATGTTTCTACGATTTTTGGAAACACAACTGGGGTGCCAACTTTAACTACCTTCCAGAAGATGCCAGGAATGCTGAGTTGGCCTGCTGCACTGCTCGATTGGCTGAAGAAGAAGAAAGAGCAAGGATCCCTGCTTCCCCAAGCATCCAGCTGGCCGCAATCGAAGAGGAAGGAGGAGTTGCTGATGATGCAACCAACCAAAATGTTGAGCAAGATCCTCCTGCTCCTTAAACTTATTTTTCTCCTTTTTATTTTTCTTCATTTACATGACCCACAGGTCCTACTGTAAAGACAATTTTTATTTTTAAATTTGCTGCACGGGCAGCAAACTTTTCTTTTATTTTGAACAATTACATCCAAGCAGTGATGCTCGCGGTGTAAAAGACTGCATCTTGATATTATAATATTTTCATTTACTATAACATATGTCCGTATGACCGAACTTAGCATAGTACTTTGGTTTGATTTAACAAAATATAGATTTTGAAAAATACTCTAAGTACCGTAGCATGCTTTCACACATTTTGTTCATGTGTTTACATACCTTTTGGTATGCTTTGCTATCGATGTACCTTATATGCCCCCCAAGTGATCGAGGAGCTTTAGGTCCTGGGTCACTTGCCTTGACCACGACTTGTGTGAACATTTCTGCTCGGTAGAAATCATAACACTTATAATACAACAAAACAACACACGTAATGAACAAATACTTCTAAAATAAATTTACAAAGGTTGGCAAGAATGACTAGTTGCGCACAGTCCCTTATAATCTCGTATTAAAAATGGACTAATCATGTCTTTATGAGTGACATTTAAAAAAGATCTTACACTTATAAGCGATTAGCCATACGACGTGGCTAACCCTTTTTCGAAACTTGTAAAAAGTAAAAATTAATACAAGTCAGTCCTTTAAAAAGGACTGTTTATTGGTAGTACTTGCGCAGGTGTTCTCCATTCCAATAGCGTGGAACGAGATCTCCATTTAGGCGTTCAAGTTTGTAGGTACCCGGGTGAAGGACTTCTTCAATCTGGTAAGGTCCTTCCCAATTAGGTCCAAGTACTCCAGTAGTGGGGTCGCAGGTGTTCAAGAAAACTCGCCGTAGCACTAGGTCATCGACGTTGAATTTTCTTTCTTTTACTTTCGAGTTAAAGTACCGGGCGACCTTTTGCTGGTACGCAGCAACTCGAAGTTGGGCTTTTTCTCGTATTTCATCAATTGAGTCTAGGGATTCCATTATCAGTTGGCTGTTCTGGCGCTGGTTGTATGCAATGCGTTGATGTGAAGGGGGATCTAATTCGGCAGGTAACATGGCCTCATATCCGTAGGCTAAGGAGAACGGGGTATGACCCGTCATCGTTCGGTGAGAAGTTCTATACGACCAGAGGACTTCAGGTAGCTATTCTGGCCATGCTCCCTTAGCGTCTTCGAGCCTTTTCTTCAAGGTGTCTTTAAGCATTTTATTCACTGCCTCGACCTACTCGTTCTCTTGTGGATGCGTAACTGAAGAAAAGCTTTTAATAATCCCGTGCCTTTCGCAGAAGTCGGTAAATAAGTCACTGACAAATTGGGTTCCGTTGTCTGAGACAATCTTTCGGGGCAAACCATACCGGCAAACAATGTTCTTGATTACAAAGTCAAGAACTTTCTTGATCGTTATGGTAGCGAGTGGTTCAGCTTCGGCCCATTTGGTGAAGTAATCAACTGCCACAACTACGTACTTCACTCCGCCTTTTCCTGTTGGCTGGGATCCAATCAGGTCTATACCCCATACTTCGAAAGGCCAAGGATTCTGCATCCGTTTTAAATCGTTTGAAGCTGCTCGTGGAATTTTGGAAAACCTTTGACATTTATCGCATTTTCGTACAAATTCCATCGAATCTTCGTTCATAGTCAGCCAGAAGTAGCCTTGCCTTAGAATCTTTTTTGCCAAACTTTGCTCCCCATCGTGATCCTCACAGAATCCTTCATGTACCTCCTTCATCAGCTCCTTAGCTTTTTCTAGTGTAATGCACCTGAGTAGTGGCATGGAATATCCTCTTCGGTAAATGACACCATCGACCAGTATGTACCTAGCAGCCTGTCTTTGTAGAGTTCTGGCCTTGTTCCTATCTGTTGGTAGCATACCATTTGTCAGATACTCCAAGTAAGGCGCCGTCCATGTATCTTCCATTCGGATTTCCATACTGGCTTCAATTGCTCGTATGCTTGGCTCACTCAATCTTTCTACCGGCACAATGTTAAAGGTGTCAGCATCTTCGCGCTCGCGAGTTTGGCTAAGGCATCTGCATTCGAATTTTGATCCCACGGTATTTGCTGGAGGGTATACTTCATGAACTGGGCTAACAGATCTTTGGTTTTATTCAAGTAGGCCACCATTTTTAGGCCTCGTGCTTGATATTCCCCTGGAACTTGATTCACTACCAGCTGTGAATCACTGTAAATATTAAGTGCCTTTATGCTCATGTCTTTTTCCATTCTCAATCCAGCGAGGAGTGCTTCGTATTCGGCTTCATTATTTGATGCGATGAAGTCGAACCTGATGGCGCAGTGAAATCGATGCCCTTCTGGCGTTATCAAGATCACTCCTGCTCCTGCGTGAGATTTGTTTGACGACCCGTTTGTGAATAACTTCCACGAAGGAGCTTCATCATGAGGCTTAGGCGCACTAGGCTTTTCGCACTGCTCACTATCCGGGAGTTCGGTGAACTCTGCGATGAGATCAGCCAAGACTTGTCCCTTTACTGCTGCTCGCAGTGAATATGCGATATCGAACTGCCCTAGTTCGACTGCCCATTTTAACAGACGCCCAGCCGCTTCTGGTTTTTGGAGGACTTGCCGAAGGGGCGGGTCAGTTAAAACTGTGATAGGGTGGGCTTGAAAGTAAGGACGTAGCTTCCTTGAGGCCAAGATTAAATAGTATGGTAACCTCTCAATGGGAGGATACCTCAGTTCTGCTCCGATCAGCCTCTTGCTTACATAGTAAACCGCTTTTTGTACGCTTCTTCCTCTCGTACTAGTACCGCACTAGCAGCAACTTCAGTGATCGCCAGGTAAATGAACAAAGTTTCTCCTTCGATTGGCTCTGATAAAATGGGAGGCTGTGCGATATGGGCTTTCAAGGCCTGAAAATCTTGCTCGCAGTCTCCTGTCCATTCATATTTCTTATTGCCCCTAAGTAGATTGAAAAAAGGGATGCATTTGTCTGTTGATTTTGAAATAAATCTACTTAGGGCTGCAATCCTCCCGGTTAAACTTTGTACATCTTTGATCTTTTCTGGCGATTTCATGTCGATCAGGGATTTTATCTTGTCGGGGTTGGCCTCGATTCCTCTTGAATTTACAATGAACCCCAAAAACTTCCCTGATCCAACTCCGAAGGAACATTTGAAAGGATTTAGTTTCATCTGGTACTTGTTCAATACATCAAAACATTCTTGTAAATCCTTCACATGTCCTTCTGCCTTTTTAGACTTTACCAGCATGTCGTCCACGTTTACCTCCATGTTTACTCCGATCAACTCTTTAAACATGTGATTAACTAGTCGCTGGTAAGTTGCACCTGCATTTTTCAGCCCGAAGGGCATTACTTTATAACAGTATAAGCCTGTATCGGTTCGAAAGCTAGTGTGATCCTCGTCAGGGAGATGCATACTAATCTGATTGTAGCCTGAATATGCGTCCATGAAGGAGAGGATCTCGTGTCCTGCAGTAGCATCGACCAACTGGTCGATTCTTGGGAGTGGGAAGCAATCCTTTGGGCAGGCTTTATTGAGGTCTGTAAAATCCACACAGGTTCGCCACTTTCCGTTAGGCTTGGGAACCAGCACTAGATTGGAGACCCACGATGGATAAAACGCCACCCTGATGAACCCATTCTCCTTTAACCTCTCAACTTCTTCTTTTAAGGCTATCGATCGATCCTTATCGAGCAGCCTTCTTTTTTGTTGCACGGGTGGAAAAGTCTTGTCTATGTTCAGGACATGACTGATAACTACAGGGTCTATCCCAACCATGTCTTTGTGTGACCAGGCAAAGACTTCCTAGTTCTTTCGCAAAAATTCCACCAGCGCATGCTTCGTGGTTGGTTCTAGGTTTTTCCCGACCTTCACGACTCTGGTCGGGTCTCTTTCGTCAAGTTGGACCTTTTCTAGGTCCTCGACGGGTCCAACATTTTCTTCAAAATCCCCAAAGCGAGGATCTAAATCTCTATCCTCACTATGGGCAACACCTTATTTGGTGACTTCATCACCGGATTGGGCTTGTGTATCAATTTCCATCTGCAACTTATCTGAGGTAGTCCTTTTTCACCTTCGTGACTGAGGCGTTGTAGCACTCTCTGGCCTCCCTCTGGTTTCCCAACACGCGTCCTACCCCTGTGTCTGTCGGGAATTTCATGGCTAAGTGCCACATAGAGGTGACGGCCCGTAGATCAACCAGTACAGGCCTCCCAATGATGGCATTGTACACCGAAGGACAATCGACTACTATAAAAGTAGCGAGTAATGTCCTGGTAGCAGGCGATGTACCTGCCGTCACTGGTAGTCTGATTGACCCTGCGGGGGCGAGTCCCTCACCAGAGAAGCCGTATATCGTTTGATTGCAGGGCTCCAGGTCCTTAACGGACAACTTCATGCGTTCCAGCGAAGACTTATACAGGATATTCACCGAACTTCCTGTATCGACCAGCACTCTCTTCACCATCATGTTGGCCATTTGGATATCCACGACTAGCAGATCGGAATGTGGGAACCGGACATGTTGGGCATCGCTATCAGAGAAGGTTATCTCGCCTTTTTCTGACCGAGCCATCTTCGGCGCGCGATCATCCACGGTCATCATCTCGATGTCCTAGTTGGGGGCGTAGAGTCCGAGCGTATCGTTCTCTGGCTTTTCCGCTATTTCCCGCGAGGTCCGGGCCTCCGCAGATGGTTAACAATGTGCCAGTCACGGAAGCAGGCTGCAAAGGTGGCGAGCGCTGGCGCGTGGGCGCCTACTCGTTGCCACTTGGAGCTTCTTGTTGGGAATTTCCCAAGGCCCGTACATATCTTCTCAAGTGTCCTTGCCTAATAAGGAACTCGATTTCATCCTTCAACTGGTTGCATTCATTGGTATCATGTCCGTAGTCATTATGATAACGACAGAACTTGGTGGTGTCTCTTTTCGAAATATCCTTTCGAATGGGGGCAGGTCTCTTATAAGGCACGCTGGAACTCGTGGCCTGATAAACCTCTCCCCGAGACTCAACTAAGGCAGTATAGTTAGTGAACCGAGGTTCATAACGGTTACCCTTGGCTATTTTATTGTCAAAGGTGGAAGGCTCATTGTGTGGCCGTTTTCCCCCATTCTTTCCATTGCCGTTGCCTTTGTCGTTGCCATTGGGCTTGGACCCATTGGCAGCTATGGCGGTCTCGGCAATCCCCTTGCCCTTGCATGGGGGCTTCTCTTCGTCGGCGATGGCATCTTTGAGCTTGATGTAGCGATCAGCCCAGTCTAAGAATTCCTGGGTACTTCTAACCCCATGCTTCCGGAGGCTTTCCCAGAGAGGCATGCGGCTCTTAACTCCTGCGGTTATGGCCATCATTTTTCCTTTGTCTCCCACTGTCTTTGCTCCAGCATCTGTTCCCATGAAGCGCTGAACGTAGTCTTTCAGTGGTTCTCCATCTTGCTGGCGTATTTTACCAGCTGGTTCGCCTCAGTCGGGTGCACACGACCTGCGTAGAACTGTCCGTAGAACTCCTTTACGAACATTTCCCAGGAAACTATGCTTGCAGGAGGGTATTTAAATAACCACTCCTGGGCGGCATCAGAAAGTGTTGCAGGAAAGATCCTGCACCGAGCGTCTTCGGACACTTTCTGAATGTTCCTTTGTATCTAGAATGTGTTGACGTGAGATATGGGGTAACCATACCCATCAAAGTTTGGAAGCGTAGGCATTTTAAACTTGCTA